>NW_024340700.1:94711-264877 GCF_902729225.1 Pteropus medius | reverse complement strand
GAGAAGAAAGTCCTTCCAATAATATCAGAAAATTGATTTTTTTTTTTTTTTTGGTTTATATGCTCGTGATCAAAATGGTCAAATACAGATTTAAACTTATTCACTAAAAAAATTATATGCTCTGTGATTTTGGAGCAAGTTATAAATTAACTTGGCCTGTTAAAAATATGATATTTCTTTCAAAAGCAATTTTATTACATAAATAGGAATAAATATAATCAGCTTAAAATTCTAAGTCCATAAAAGAAAGAAAATACACTATAAGAAAACAAATTCTATAATATCCTTGAATTTTAACTAAAGTGCTCTTATGTTTCCTATGCACAAATTTGCATCCTCTAAATAAACCTGAAAAAAATCTGTAAATGAAAAAGAAATCTAGAACTATGACTTGCTAACAGTCAAATCTTGAGGTTGACAATTCCAACTTGAAATCCTTGTCTAATAGACTCAAGCCTGTTTTCTGTCATCGGAATAGAAAGAACAGTTGAATTTCAACTGTTGTGATGGCTGTAGCCCCAAATCATATCACTGACACTGTTATGGGAAAAAGCTCCTCTGTTGCCAAATTTAATACCTAGTTGTTGAAGCCATACCAATAGGTAGAGAAGAAATGTGCTTCAAATCTGCTATCCGGTGATTTATTTACCTTGCTGGATGGTGGAGTAGGTGAGAGAGATACCAACCAATGGAATTTGAAGTACTCAAATATTCCTGCCCAGATTTACAAATTTACTTATACAATAAATGTGAGCCTTAAGTTTTTCTGTTCCTATTTTTTTACCATAGCCAGATTTCTACCCCATACCTCCCTCTAGGTGACCCGCTACACCCCTAGATAGCATCTGTGATGATTTAATGCACCAACTTGACTGGGCCACAGAATGCTCAGATATTTGGCCAGACATATTTCAGATGTTTCTGTGAGAGTGTTTTTGAAAGAGATTAATATTTAAATCAGTAAACAAAAGTAAAGCAGATTTCCCTCCATAATGTGGATGGGCTACATCTAATCAGTTGACTGAATATAACAAAAAGCTGATCTTTTCTCGAATAAGAGAAAACTTCTTTGTCTGATAGCCTTCAAACTTGGACAGAGGCTCTTGCTGGTTCTGCAGCAGCATCTAGCCTTTGAACTGGAGCTGAACATTGGCTTATGGACTTGTCAGCCGCCATAATCATGGGAGTGAATTCCTTATAATCTTTCTCTCTCTCTCTCCTCTTCTATTGGGTCTGTTTCTCTGAAGAACCCTGACTAATATGATGTGAGTCACACCTAAATACAAATAATTCTTACACCTTGACATCTAGGTGTAAAAATATCTCTAGGCTTACATGTGGAGTGACCAATAATATTCTAGACTCTTTTATGTGCTAACACTGATGTTGATTGATTTTTTTTCCCCAAGTATGTACCTATCATATTATGTGTCTGTGATTAAAATAATGAATATAATTTCTTTTTTTTCAATAGTGTGAAATTGGTTACATGTTTTATTTGCTTGTTGGTTGGTTGGTTGCTTGGTTAATATGAAATTTTTCTTCTCAAATTTTTGCCTCTTCATAAAACACTTTTTAAGCCTGCTCATACTAAAATATTTATACCTCATCATTAAATGTTCCAATGATTAGATATGTTATTTAATAGGAAGATTGACAGTCACTTCAGAAGAATAAAAAAAGTATAAGTAAAACCAAAAATCATTGGCTGTATTAAATAAAAAATAATTTGGGATTCGTTCTTACCTATCTTCAAATGATTTGTAAGTATTTTCCAAGGTTGCGGTATGTGCAGCCCATAAGTACTCTAACAAGTCCTCAAAGCTACTAGAAGCTACCTTCAAGTGCTATAGTAAAGAAGAGAAATTGATTAATGTTTTAGCAACTATAACAATTCCTCTCTCTACAATTTAATCTTGTTCACATTTACAATTAGCAATATTCTACATGAGAGGAGAATTTTGTTTTTAAGAATTAATTTGTAAGCCATCAGTTATTAACTCTGAAAATTTATAATAACTATCTGTTATTAGTAGTAATATTGAATGTATCTATAAGAAATAAATAGCAAACAGTTTCCCAACAGTCAGTATTTTATACTAGCCAGGAGGATTTTTTTTTATTACTTTTTTCTCCACTTCCACAGTTGACATTATCACGAAAGTTTAAGATTAAAAAAGGTGAGAAATTATTAGAATATTTAATTTAAGCATATCTAAAATAATGAACTAATTAGCTATAGAACTAGTAAATCTATCTTTTTAACAGTCCACGTTTATGCTTAAACAATGTATTTTATTTGGTCGTTGAATATTTGGTTTCGATTGCCATATAATTGTTAGTTCTACCTAAGTATGATCATTTATTAATTCAGTTTAAATAAGTTAATGACTATCCTAAAATCAACCCTGGATTGGGTGAAAAAGGTGAAGGGATTAAGAAGTACAAATTGACAGTTTCAAAATATTCATGGGGATGTAAATTACAGCATAGGGAATATAGTGAATAATGTTGCAATAACTAAGTATGGTTTCAGCTGAGCACTAGACTTACAGGTGGGACCATTTTGTAAATTATATAAATGTCTAACTACTATGCTGTACACCTGAACTAATAAAATATTGAATATAACTATAATTGAAAATATTTTTTAATTTTTTTAAATCTATTTTAAAAAATCACAACTCCTTAATTATATTTCTCCCAAGAATTATCCCTGGGTTGGCTTGAAGTTTCAATTAACCAGAATAATGTTTTTATTCAGTGAGCTATCCTGTGTGCTCTCACATTTACCTACAACTTGCTTAGGATGAGACGAGTGGATAGATTTTGTGTTAATGCTGTATTTGTTGAGAGATGTTAATGACATGTAAGACCCTGCTACAATGTAATAATATTAATATAACTTGCTTAAAATTTACATTTTTATACTTAGAAAAATATTGTTTAATATAAACAACAACCTAAACAAAATCATTATGCAAGAAAAAGAAATTATCTTACTACCTCTTAAGAGAATAAATTACAAAATTTAAAAAAGGAACCTGGTAGAAGTCTTTCCACTTTTTCATTGCCTTAGGGAAAGATGACTGACAAGTAGCAACAGAAAGACAAAACTTCTTCTGATCTTTAGGTGGTGGCAAAAGTAGGACTTGGTCTGATGATATCCCCATTATTCCAGAATCAACCGCAGCAAGGAAGGGTAACGCACAGAGAAAGTAATTTAGGTCTGTAAAAGCAAAATACCTATTATTACTACAAGTACTAATAAATGTGATAGAGGATATTTTTAAGTGATCTGTAAACTGTTAAGCAAAAACTCACAGATCAAGAAATATATGAAAACAATTACTGCCAAAAGAATTGAAAATCTCCATAAGGATTATATATGAATATAATTTTAACATGGTTTGTTAATAAACCTATAATCATAAATAAATATGATTAAAGTAGTTGACTACGATATTTTAAAACAAAAGTAATTGCAATAGATTTAGTAATATTCATTTTTCAAAGTATTAACTAAAAAAGGAAGGTAGGTATCTACCTGTATACAGAATGATACAACACCTCTAACTGAGGTTCTACCGTGAAATGTGATTTTTAAAAAATATTTTAATGTGGTTATAGCATTGACATTTTATATTTTATTTAACCAAGTTTAATGTGCAATCATAATGTCACAAAGTCCTTGTCTTATAGTAGGTCATTAAAGCAAAAATGTTGGATAAATGTTTACAATAGACTTTTGGATAACTAAATTGAAAATGAATTAAGTTTTTAAAAATTTCTCTCTACACATATTCTACTCCAGCAGATTTAAACATTATAATATAGTTGGTTATAACGATTATATTGATTCCCACTGGTAATGCAGAACATTCTTCATTATTAGACATGTATTCATGAATACAGTCCCACACCCCGGAGTAGCAGGCTAATACTTCAAACCACTAAGTCAATCTGAGAATAAAGAAACTGGTGGCCATGACTATCTGTGGGTCTTTGAAAAGAACCAATCAATGTCTTATTAGAAAAAGATACGTAAAGGTATATATGATGTGTGTCACTCCAAGGAAGAGAAATTTAATGTGGTCTTGTTTCTAATTGTTGAGACTCTCTCTAAGACATTGTCTATACATTAATTTCACTACTGGAACATGAAATAAAATTAAAGTATTAGAAAATACTTTCTGATTATTTTAATATTAAATATCTGAAGGCTTAAATTACTGATTGACAAAATGATTTGTGGTAGATTAATCTCATATTTTTACAGGTTTAAAAGTTAAACACATTTGCTCTGAGAAAAAGGAAAAAAAGTATTTTCTTGTTCTCTTACTTCTCACATTTTCTCATTCTGAGACTCTCCATCACTAGTAGGACCTCCCACCTAACTGCCAGTGCTGGTCTGTCAGAGGCCATCATCCTTAGCAGTTCCTTGTTTCAGTCCTTCTGTGAAAAGCAGATTATGTCCTAAGGAATTATTATTGATATTGTGGCTGTTAAGTCCTAGAATATGACGTGAAGGCCACAAGGTACATGATGAAATAGATTCTTTTTTACAAAGAAACAGAACTGTTTTTATTTTGTCTCTTTCCATAAGATTTTATATTGAAACTTTTGTGGAGAGTTGGATAAAAATTATCATCTATTTCACTATTTAAATCAACCTACCAGCCCACCAGCTGTCCACAGAGATGCACAAATGATCTCCAGATTCGTAGCCACAGTCTGTGCTCTGGCTGGGATCAGCTAATCTGCCTAGAAAAGAGAGGATGCACACATTATTTATTATGCACATTTTGAAACTGGTTATAATTGTAACTTAATTTTGTACATTTTATTTGCAAAGATACACAAACATTTATCTTTTTTTTTTATTTTTCAATTACAGTTGATATTCAATATTATATTAGCTTCAGGTGGAAAACATAGTGGTTAGACGTTTATGTAACTTACAAAGTGATCTCCCCCAAGTCTAGTACCCATCTGACACCATACATAGTTATTACATTACTGGCTATATTCCCAATGTGGTACTTTATATCCCTGTGACTATTTTGTAACTGTCAGTTTGTACTTCTTAATCTCTTCACCTTTTTCACCCAACCCTAAACCCCCTCCCATCTGACAACCATCAGTCTGTTCAAACATTTATCTCCTGATTTCTTCTGATTTGTATTTATCTTCCTATCACTCTTTATATCCTTCATTTCTTGTTTCTGAACCAGTTTTTTTCGTCCTCTAGTATCACCACAATTTTCTGCTTTGAATTATTTGTCTTGAATATTATCTACTTTTGTATTCTTCTCTCTTCTACTACCTTCTCTTCTTCCCTTCGAAATTAGGGAGGCAATATGCACACATATTAAAAGAGGTCTACTGTCAAACCAAATCTCTGCTCTGTCATCTACTAGGTACATCTACACTAAATAACTTCGCACTTATGCCTTAGTTTCTTCATCTATAAAAGAAGGATAATAATATTAACTACAGCAAAAGGTTATGTTTCAAGTGATAATGAACATGAAAAGTGTTTCTTCCAATGAATATAGTCTTTCTTTTCCTCAGTAAAAGATGATTGATATTTTCTCAGTCCCTCTCTTTGCCTTTTCGAATCAATTTCGAATCCTACCTCCCTTGCTCATTCTTTGTTCATCTTCCTGATTCTCTATCATATTTTGCTTCACCTTTTCAACTGACTTCCAGTCCAGTTTTTTGTTTTGTTTTACTTTGCCTTTGCTCTTTTCTTTCTTTACTCATCTACAACTTATTCTCTCAGTTCTGCTAACGTCTTCTTTTCCCTGGCTCCCAGTAAGTCAGTCAAGGACTCATTCTCATTGACTTTCTCCATCTGTTCCCTTGCCTTCATGCCTCTACTGATCAATATGTTGTATCTTCTACTTTTGTGTCTACGCCTTCTCTTGTGCACTCAATTTCTTTTCCTTCCATTTCTCTACAATTTCATCATCTTTATTCTTTGTATGTGAGTGTGTGTATGTGTGTGCGTGTGTGTGTGCGCGAGTTCTGCTCATCTTTTTTTCAGTTATATCTTTGGGTTTTTTTTTCATTTATTGTTCTTTATTAACTAGTTTTTCTTAAGCTGCTCATTCTCAAAGCAATGATTGATAAAGAACTTGTCAATGCTATTAACCTGGATGAATTTTAGAAGTGTGAAATTTTTTGACTGTTCCCCAGACTGTTAAATATAAGTCTATAAAATTCCTCTGTTTCTTCTCTTTCATTTCCTTTGGGAGTTGCTCTGCCTCCTCTTTCCATTACTCCATCTCCTTTGGATGTCACTTACTCTCTCAAACAATTCACCCTGTATGACACTTTCGAATATCACCTTAATGTTGGTAACAATTATTCTTCAGCTCTAAACTCTCACTTGAGCATATGTCCTATTCAATCTCTTCTCATCTCCAACTGAACATAGCTGAAATTGTACACAGATTTTGATACCCATGCAAGGTTAAATATCTCTTTCTCTGTCAGAGGAATAAAATTTCTTATTCTTTTATTTCAACAACTCAGTTCTTCCCTTTCCTCTGTATCCAATCCGAACCCATGTCATGTTATTTTCCCCTTTGAAGAATCTTTCTAGTCTTCACCATGGACATTCACTCATCCACATTCTTTATTTTAGATCTGGATTATCTCTACATTATCTGACCCAGTGCAACCAATACCTTGCTTTAACCCATATAAACCAAATACTCAACAAGGCTTATAAAAACACTTTTAGTAAAATCATACTTATTCAAGAAACTAAAGAAGTTTTATACTTCTTAAAACCTCAAACCTAAATCTTAAGCTAAATTTACCTAATATTCCAATAAAATTAATTCTTAAATATCAGTAAATATTTTGCTTTAATTTACTCTTTCATTGATCACCCAACAACACCTTCCCCCTCAGACCCTCTCTCTGGGTCTTCTCTTCCTTTTCCTGACCCTTTAACACACATACACACACATCCACACGTACACTCAATCACACATACCTATAACATGCTGTTTCCAGGCTCTGTCCTTTAGTTTAATTTCTCATATTATTAAATCAGAAAAAATTTCTAGTGGTGGACCTAGGCACTAGTATTTTTTTTTAAATGTGAACAGTTATTTTCAATAAGCAGCAAAGTCTTCTATTTTCCCAGTGAAATTCTGTCCACATTACAAGTCATAGTTCAAATTCATTTTTTTCTGATTCCTGCAGCTAATTCCGCTGTTTCTTGTCTTGCACTTTTAACTTTTATCCAAGAATTATTATTTATTGTTCTCTGTTTAATTTTTGATATATTTCTTGTTCCAGTTGTGTTGTAAGATCTTTGATGTCAGAGAAACTGTCTGAAATATTTATTTAAAACCCTGCCACCTTTACTGCTCTTACAAAATGCTGGGCACATATAAGCCCATCACTAAGTGAGTTTAGTCAGGCTTGATCCTAATGTGTAAATGTAATAAAAGAGTAAGAAGGGCATTAATCTACCAGCCAATTCATTCTCCAACTACCACAGACCTACAGGCACCTTGGACCATGGTCTTTTTGACTCCAAGGAAAGCCAGATAAATAGGAGTAAGTCTGAGTTTCAAGACATCCCCTGACAAAGATGAATAGCTTACCAAACTCAGTAGATCCTGTGTGTGACCCCTGCTCAGATCTCAGATAAACTTGGATCTCCCCATATTTTTTTTTCCATTAGAACAGAACTAATTTATTGGTGGTATTATCAGTATGAAATGGGCAAGAGTCACACTGGAATGTACCATATTTTCAAAATGATTGAATTATTTGCAGAGAAACACCCTTATGAACATGATGTCTCTTGTTGCCATCACCCCCATGATCATGTATAGGTAATCACAATTAGAACTTCAAAGGATTCAAATTAATTTTACATCATATTCTGTTTTTAAAGTATATCTTCTTTACTGTTTTGTTCATCCAGTGCTTATAATGGAGTCTGGCATTGAGTAGAAGTCCAATAAATACTTGTACAATGCTTAATAGATTAGATGTAAAGTCTTTTGTGTTTGACAACTATACTATGTGCCCCTTTGAACTTTCTAGTTAAAACAGGCAACACATAAAAGCATTTACGGAGAAAAAGAAGGAGAAAAGGAATGGTTATGTGGGAGAAGGAGGGAAAAGAAAATAATCAATTTTCAAAAACATTGTGTGGTATATACAGAGTCCCATTTCCCAATTACTACATGGTTATACTGGTAGATTATTAGAATAAAAATAAAAGTCATTCTTACCTGAACTATATTGCCAGCCGTGCTGCAGAGGCAATCCCCATAATAGATTTAGTTCATTTTCTGGTGCAAATTTTTCAAAATAACTGGCTGTCTTGTTCAGTAGGATTCTATATGCCCCTATTCTGTCAGGATATACCCAAGGATTAATAATGTGCTTTCCATTCTCCACCCTGTAGTCACTGAACTGGCTAGGACTCTCCTCCCACAGAGGGGGATACAAGTCTGAGAGATTGGATGCTTCTGCTAAAGAAACAGAAAAGCAGCCTGCCAGTACAAAGACCCAAAGAGGAAGGAAAGCCATTATGACAAAGCTAGAAATTAAGATTGTGGCAGGGCTTTTTATTGGGAAATGGAGGAAGAAGTTTGGTATTTATTTTTTATTGTAGGCCAACATACCAACACTATGTTGTTTTCCCTGGAGACAATAGAGATAAGAATGCCTTCCCACCGAAAACAAGATGCCTTTCTTGTGGAATAACATTACAAATACAGTTTGTCATTTACATAATAGTTTTAAAAAGCAATCAAAAACTTTAATATTGAATGAGTAAATATTTTAAATACTTTTAGAAACTTATTATATTTACACTGTATTTTTATGCTTATTAAGTACACTCCTGCAGATATATCTTGACTTTATTTATCTGGAAATTTAAATATGTAGACATGTACTAATCTTTGCAGGAAAAAATTTATATAGCAGGCCTGAGGTTGCTATCGATTAAAGAAAATCTACTTGCAAGGTTGATCTTTGGCTGGCATCTGTGTGCTTGGCCTTCAAAGTTCCTAATCAACAGTTAAATGACAAGAGTAATTCACTGTTCCTAGTCTGTTCAATCAATATGGTGTATACTTAACATCTGCTTTCCTTGCAAAGTCTAAACTTTTTATATGTGATCAACTCCCAATAAACCAGAGGATGTCTACCTGATCAGTCCCCAATAAACAGCTTGAGCACTGTGTCTCTAATGGGCATCTCTGGGCAAGCATATCACACATATGTTGCTATAGTTTTATTGCTGAAAAAAATAGTGTGACCATTTAGGGGAGGGAGAGAGCATATGAAAACCTACACATGTATTTCTCCAGACTCACCTGTGTCTTTTTCCTTATGATTCTGCTATGTATCCTTGTTACAACACTGTAAAGACTCTTAACTATGAGTATGACTATATGCTGAGTCTTGTGAGTACTTCTAACGAATGTTTGAACACAGATCCCGATCAAAAATCTTCAGAGACCCGAAGTTTTGGTCAAGATGGCAGAGTAGGTAAACACTGTGCTTGCCTCCTCTCATGACTATATCAAAATTATAACTAACCTACAGAACTTAAAGTCTATTTGAAAAGAAGTCCTATAACTAAGGTTATACAGAAGAAGAAACATTGACACTGGTAGGAGTAGTGAAATGGTTGATGACTGAGAATCAGGAGGAATATCTCAGCTGTAGAGGGCCCAGCTTCACACTCAGGTCCCCAGCCCAGAGCCGGGAATAGAATTCTTCACAAACTCTGGCTGCGAAAACCAGTGGAGATTGTGGCTGAGTGAAATGGAGGTCTGTGGAAGTTCTGGGCACTCCTCCTCAAGGGCCTATGCATGGATTTACTTGCTGACAGGCTCACTCACTCTGATCTCCAGCTCTCAGGAAGCAGCTCAAAGGTACCAGGTCATCTGGGAAGAAAGTGAATTGTCTGACTTCAGGGTGAGGGCTAGGAGTGGCAGCTTTCTGCCACAAAAGTCCTGGCAGAGGACATTGTTCCTTTGTTGCACCCTCCCTCATCCCATCATGAAGATCATGCAGACACCATATCTGAATTTCCATCAACCTGGTTAACACCATTAGCCCTGCCCTGGTGATTCCCTAAGATCCTGACCTACCCAACTTGTGGGCACACCAAAGCCACTTCCAGTGGCTTTTCCATACAAGCAGACTGTCTTGGATCATGCTGCGGACTTTTCTATAATCTCTCAAAGGTTCACAAACCCTAAACAAGTAGCATGTGTCCTTGGTGTGCCTCATACCTCTTGCTAAGCATCCCCAAGCCCAGTACTAGTGGCAGCTGGCCTTAGTTTGCAAGTGTGCCTCTCCCAAGCACCTTCAAGCTTAATGCAGGTGGAAGACATCTGCAGATCACTTAATGGCTCATGCCAGGTGGCTCCAAGCAGGGCACAGGCAGTGGCTGAACTTAGTCTGCAGCAAGGCCCCTCCCAGAAGGCCCCAGGGCCAGACCACCCAGTGGCCACTTCTGACTGAGCTGGAACACCACCTGGCCACCTCCATAAATGACACACCCAAAAGTCAGACTCATCAGGCACCAGAGCCTTGTTAAAGTGAATCCTGCTCTGTAGAGTCAGCCCCTTCACAACAGCTCCTTCAGTATAGTCATGGCCAGTCCTCACAATCAATCAGCATGTGGGTCAATTCTTCTCATTGACATGCAAACAACAACCAATATGAGGCCATTCACAGCCCGCAAAAGGAGGACACACACCAGGTGATCTGAGATACTGCACCACTGGGCCTCATAGAACACCTACTACATAAGACCACTCTAAGACCGGGAGACATAGTAGCTCTATCCAATACATAGGAACAAACACAGGAAAACAGCCAAAATAGAAAGACAAAGAAATATGTCCATAATGAAAGAACAAATCAAAGCTTCAAATAAAGAACTAAACAAAATGGAGACAAATAATTTATCAGATGCAGAGTTTAATACACGGGTTATAAGGATGCTCTATGATCTCAGTGAGAACTTTAACAAAGTTAGGAAACATAAAAATGGAGATTGAAAACATAAAAGAACCAATCAGAAATAAAGAATGCAATAACTGAAATAAAGATTACATTAGAGGGAATTAACAGGAGATTAGAAGAAGCAGAGGGTTGAATCAGCAATTTGGAAGCTAAAGTAGTGAAAAACATCCAATCAGAATATCAAAAAAAAAAAAAATCCAAAAATATGAGGTTAGTTTAAAGAGCCTCTGAGACGACATCAAGCATACCAACATTCACACCATAGGAATACCAGGAGGAGAAGGGAGAGCACAAGGAATTGAAGAGAGGGAGCAATGAATTGAAAATCTATTTGAAGAAATAATGACAGAAAACTTCCCTAATCTAGTGAAGAAAATAGATAGATATACAAGCCCAGGAAGCACAGAAAGTCCCAAACTAGATGAACTCAAAAAGGCCCACGCAAAGACACATCATAATTAAAATGCCGAAGTTTAAAAAAAAAAGAGAGAACCCTAAAGGCATCAAGAGAAAAGCAGTTAGCTACCTACCATAGAGCTCCCATAAGACTGTCAGCTGATTTCTCAGCAGAAACTTTGCAAGCCGAAATGGATTGGCAGAAAATATTCAAAGTGATAAAAGAAAAAAAGGACATACAACCAAGAATACTCTACCCAGTAAAGCTATTATTTAGAACTGACGAACAGGTAAAGAGCTTCCCAGACAAGAAAAAACTAAAGGAGTTTATCACTACGAGAACAGTATTACAAGAATGTTAAAGGAATTTCTTTAAGAAAAAAAAGAAAAAAGTAAAAAAATGTGAATAATATTTATGTAAACTCAAATAGAATCTGAGTCAACATCTTATAATCAAACATATTAAAGTTTGTGCAGTGAAATGTATGAGCATTCACACATAAGTTAAATAAAGACTATTAATAGTATTGTGGTTTATTTATATAATATTAGACCATTAAATGAAATGGTAGGATAACTATTGATTATAAATATTCTAGTACTTCTTATTTTTTTAATAAAAAACATAATTCAGGTTTAATCTAAGATCTTTAAATATGTGTAGGTTTGATGAATATTTAATGAATAAATACTCATTAAACATAAAAATTTATCTAAAATACTCATTAAATCTTGATGTTTGAGAACACTGAGAAATAGAGTTCACCAACGTTGACATAATCATTGTCGTTAGATTGTTATTAGATATCTGACGATATACCAGAAACAGGACTTTCAGGTATGGAACAGCACTTGATAGGCAATCTTCTTAAAAACTTCTTTCAGTGCCCTCTATTTATTGATCAACACAGGTTTATATCTATGCTGTCTCTCTTCAAATAAACTTCTGAAACTATTTTCTTACTAAAAGCATATTTTTCAAGGTCAGCAATTAAATTATTATACATATTCACAATATAATCTATTCAATTTTTCCAGTGTTTTAAAAAAAATCATCATCAAAACTATCTTCATAATTATCTATATTAACATTAACATTTTTTCAGAAATTTTTCTGTCAGTCAAAGAATTCAAAATAGGAGTGTGATTGCAATCTTTGTTTTGTTATTATTGAGGTATATTTATCATGTAACATTATGTTAGATTCAGGTGTGCAACATAATTCAATATTTGTATATATAGGAAAATGATCACCACAATAAATCAATTATTTATATATGTCACATTATCTTTATTCATTCATCTATCTTTAGTATTTTATATTTACATTAAACAATTAAACCAAGTTCACATAATAACAAAGCTGCCTGGATGAATCAGTCTTTTCATATATATTATATTCTAGAGATAATGCAATAAGAAAAGAACCTAATTCAGACTAAGAGTCATGAAAGACTTCTTTGCAGAATATTCAAGAATAAGTAACTAAGCATTTTGGAAACATGGCGAAGAATAAGTAACCAAGCAAAATTAGAAAGAAAACATTCCAAACGAGAATTCTGAAAACTGCAAAACCCTAGGATATTAAAGACTGAAACACTACTGAGATTTATTAATTTTTCACCATTAAGGTAACTATAAGGCATTTGGAAAAGAGGAGAAAGAATTCCTAGTGAGTCAGTTTGGGACCATTCTACAGAATCATGATTTCAAAGTCACTTTTCTTAGGATTTCAAGATTTTTAATCAAACTTCTTTAACTCTAATGTTTCAGTTTGGTATTCAAGAATGCCATATTCTGGGCTTTAACACTTTTTGAAAAGTACCTCTCTCAATCAAAGTAAGCATTATGTTTCCCATACATGCTGAAGGAATGCTTTCCTTTTGATTAGGATACTTTTCTTTGCGGGACTTAGCTTCCTTTCTGCTCACCATTTTAAAATGTTAACCTACCTTTAACACACACCACAATCAATTCTCCTCTCTGAAGCTTCTCATGTCTACACTGGGAATTATTCTCCTTTTAAGCTCAAGTAATTTTACCACCATTTGGCAACTTTGAACATACATTGTTACAGTGCCATTTATGTTCATATAAGGTCTGGCTTTCATGATGTTGAAATATAAACAGAATTCATAAATAAATCAATCCATATTCATATGCAACCTAAAGTATATTATAAAGTGTCAATGTATACAAATTCGTTCCATTACAAAACTATTATATGTAGTGTATTTCATTATTTTTAAGACTTAGTTAGATTTAATTATGTCTGATTATTACCATTCCATATATGAAATGTGTTTTCTGCTGTTGTGTGTAGTGTTCTGTAGACTTGAGTTATGTTCAATTGGTTGATAGTGTTGATTAATTCTTCTGGGTTGTTCTTAATTTTCTTTCTAGTTTTTGTACCCATTATTGAGAGTGTGATATTGAAATTCTAGCTAATATTGTTGAATTGTTAATTTCTCCCTTTAATTTCATTACATTTCGTTTCACATGTTTTGGTGCTCTATAAATATGTGCATATTTATCATTTTAAATTAATTTCCATTTCTTTCTAATAAATTCACTCTTTTGTAGTTTCTAGGAAAAGTCTGCTGGGATTTTTAATTAGGACTGCATTGAATTTGAGAATTGAAATTTTAACCTTACTGAGGTTTCATTCCAATTGATAATTATGAGAGATCTTTTCATTTATGACTTCTCTGATTTTCTCAGCAATACTTATCATTGTCAGTATTTATAGTTTGCATATATTTTAATAAATGTATCTCTATTTGACATCAGGGATACTAATGTGAATAGATTTTTAAAATTAATATAATTCTACAATTGTTCATTGTTAATATATAGAAATATAATTCACGATTGTGTATTGCTTTAATATCTTTTGGTCTTGTTAAATTTATGTAACAGCTTCTTTTTAAATTTTCTTAACATTTTGTGTATGAAATCCTATTGTCTAAGAAGAAGACAATTTATTTTCTATTTCCAGCCTGCACAATTTTATTTTTGTTATTTTATTATACAACTTCCAATAAAATATAGATTAGATGTAGTAAAAGTGAACACTTTTGCTCTGATTCTGGTCCTAAGTAAAATATAATTCTTACCCTTAAATATAATGTTACCTTTAGATTTTTCACAGATCTACTTTTTCACAATGTGAAAGTACTCTTCTATTCCTAGTCTCCTTATGTGCAAAATTTTGTTAAGTGATATTTCTAAACCTATGAAGATAATCTTACTTTTTTCTCCCAAATCCTGTTAATACAGTGAATTATATTAATTTCAAAGATTAAATTAAGCTTCTATGCTGGAATGAGCCGTATTTGTTCATAATGTAGGACCCTTTTTGTATATTGCTGGATTCAGTTTGCTATCAATACAATTAGTGTTTCTATATCTGTTCAGGAAGCACACTGGTTTGCAATTTTCTGTTCTTGTTTTTGGCGATGATAACGGGATAATGTAGGCCTGATAAATGATTTGAGAATTATTGTCTCTTCTGTTATTTTCAGAACAAGTTTATGTAAGATGTATTATTTTTCCATTAGATGTCTGAGATAATTCGCTAATGAAAATATCGGGGCCTGAAAAGTTTTTATTGGGCGTAGGTGAAAAAAATTTTTTTTTATTTACTCCTTCAATTTCTTTATTTTGTATATGGCTATTCAGATTTTTTCTTTATTTTTATGCCAGTTCATGTTTTAATATTTAAATAAATGTATCAGCTTTTTTCTGTTTCAAACTTGTTGGCATAAACTTTTTCATGTTATTATTTTTTAAATGTCAGTAAAATATGTAGTGATATCCCATCTTAGTTCTGATACTGGGCATTTGTGTCCTCTTTTCTTTAACAATTAAACTGCATATTTATCAATTGTATTGATATTTTTGAAAATTACTGGTTTCATTGATTTTCTCTGTTTTTCATTCATTTTGTATTTAACTGATTTGCACTCTTTAGTGTTTTCTTTTTTTAAAAATTTACTTTGTGTTTAACTGCCCTTTTTACAGTTTCAGAAGACATTTTAGATCATTAACTTTGGAACTTTCAAAATTTTTTACATAAGTATGTATTTTCTTCTAAGCACTGCTTTAGCTTCTCCCTACAAATTTTGATATATCATGCTTTCATTTTTATTGACTACAAAATTCTTTCTAATTTACATTGTTTTTTTCTTTTGGCTTATGATATATTTAAAAGTGAGTTTTTAATTTTTTTTACATATTTGGTGAATATTACAGATATCTTTCTTGTATTGTTTTCTAATTTAATTCTGCAATCCCTAAAATTGGCTATTTTAAGGAATATATGGCATATTTTAAGTCATTTTATCTATATCAAGACTAGTTTTGTTTTGTTTTCAGTTAACTATATGGTTTATCTTTGAGAATATTTCAACAGTACTTGAAAAAGAGGTGTATTCTGACAATATTGTATGTACTGAAAAAGGACCTCACAGCAACATAACTAAGGTATATTTCAACATTAAGGGCTTCTGTTTGTTCTTTCATCCAGCTCACTAAATGTCCCAAGTATAAAATGTAATTGCTATGATTATTCACTGAAAGACATGAATGATAGGACATAGGAATTCTATATATCTCTGTTAATATTCCAAGTCTGTCTTCTGCTATAGAAGTATTAAGTGAAGTCCTCATCGTCCTTCCAGTCTGGGAACAGTTCTTCAAAAGCACATGAATTACGGCAAGCTCCTGAGAGAGGATGAGCTCCCGTTTGAGCAGCTTTCTCCACTAGACAGATGCAGATTTCCTCTTCCTGTTTAGTAGCCAATTGCATTAGATGAACTGCTGCAGAAGGCCCTGTCGGACATTTCATCTGCAAACCTCTCCATGTTCATTCCCCATAACTTGTCCTTATTCTGAGGATAAATAGTATAGTTGGGAACAACTTGAAGTTCAACAGAAGTTGAAGACTGGTTTGTATCACACAGAGGTAAATAATTTTTCTTGATTTTTAAGGCATGAAAGTACTGATATGCCAGGAAGGACACCTTGGCTAGTGGCACCCATGTGTTCATGGTAACCAGAATTCTCTAGGTTGGACACAACTGGAGGATAGTCTATGGCTTGCCACTATCACCTACACTCTCTCGTACAACCATGTTCTGGCCACCTCACTACCCTTCCATGGCCTGCAAACACACAAAGTACTGAACGGTAGACACTTTCAGTCATGCAGTGAGCAAAGAAAAAGAATTGGACTCCAAGTCCCAGAATGCCCCAGGCTTCAGGTGACATATATGGTCTACGCTTGCTTCTCATCTAGTGGTAGTGAGACTACTCGAATAGGGTGGGAGAGACCCAACATCTCTGAGCCTTTGTGCTACTCTGCTTATACATTTTACTTCTACATATGTTATAATCCCCAAACTAATTATTATTTTTGATTTAAACAGTCACATTTTAAAGGAATTTTTTTCAAATGAAGAAAAAATTGTCTGTTATAGTTTCTGCATGAATACCATGTTCAGTGCTCTTTCGTCCTGGAAATTATTAAGCTTCGGCTTTCTTCCTAGAAATTATTAATCTTCAGCTACCTGAAATTGTTTTTGCCCTGCCTTTTGTTGTTTAACCTTAGGCTTGCCTAGGTTGTATTAAGGAATAAACTCAGGAGAATACCTATGCAGATTTCTAGAGGCCTCTCTGAATAATTTCCTCCTCTCTGATACTCTGCTGTGTAAGTTCCAGCTGCCTTCTCTTCCCTGAACTCTGTCATCTGCCTCCTCTACTCAGCTAGATTGTCATAATCGGGTTCCCTTTATCTACTGTGCTTTGTGGTAGAAAACACATAAAAGCATAGATTTTAGCAATTATCCTATTATTTTATACATAGTTCTAAATGTATTTAATTATTATCAGGAATACAAAAAATCAAGGAAAATAAAAATGAACTGTTGTCAAGAGATAAATTAATCGAAACAAAGAGACTCAGAGATGGCATAGGCATTAGAGTTATCAGAGAAGGACTTTAAATATATTTGATGAATATGTTAAAGAATTTAAGATGGAAAACATTTACAAAGAAATGAGGAATTTTATCAAAGGCAGGGAATTTTTCAAAAGCTTAAATGGAAATGCTGGAAATAAAAAGCATACTATCGGAGATGAAGAATTTCTGAAATAGAACTGCTATCAGGATGAACAACGGCATAAGAAAAAATAGTAATTGAACTTAAAGATAGACCGATAGAAATGGAAAAGAAAAAAAGACGGAGAAAATGAGTTAAAAACAAACCCACGTGGCATCTAGGATAGCATCAGAGAGCTCAGAGCTTGCAGTCTCGACAATTAAATAAATAAAATTTTGGACAATAAGTCCTTCTAAGGAGACAATTTCAAATGATCCTCCATATATCTAATTGGAGTCTCAGAAGAAAAGAGATAGATAAAGAGAAATAAGAAATATTTAAATATTTAGATAATAGCTGAGAATTTTCAAAATTAGAGATACCAAATCACAGATTCAGGGAAATCAGAAATCACAAAGTAGTGTAAATACAAAGAAAAACACAATTTGGCATGTTGAAATCTAAAGATAAAAACTAAATTTTTATATGCATTTGCTGTTTTCAAACATTTGTTTTCATGATGATAGTGGTGGATGAAATAATAAACTTTTACTTTGTGAAAACTAATAATTTGAGACATTCAGTTTGTTCTTTTTTTCTGGCAGTCATACAGATATGTGAAAGAAAAATGTATCTTCTTCTGGCTCCAAAAATTACTACTTTAGTGTGGGACAAAAGAGAAATTCTAAATGTTTAAAAAGACAAGACCAATTGCCCTACTACCACAGACTGTATAAGATGAGCTCTGAATTGGGGAAAAGGTGAACAGCATTGGAGGAATATGGATAGAAAATCAGATGATGCGAAGTAGTAGCCAATCCTCCCAATATCCCAAATTTTTCTATGGGGGAAGGATAGAAACTCAAAAATTTTCTCAGTGTCTCTCATCTGTAGAAATACGCCAAGCCAGCAAGATATGAAGGAGCTACCCGTGAAGACATTTATAAGTGCCAAGTTGAGATATAAAATGATTAGGAAGCATCCCATCCATCCTATACCATTACCAGGATTTGAAAAATTTCTTAACCTAAGTAAGGAAGTCAAATTTCTCAGAGGAAGACTCATTGTGCCTGCACTGTCACTTGTTCGGTAAAGAGAATGTCAATTTAAAAAATGATGCTACTTATAATATTGGTGAATACCTAGAGGAGATTCAATATCTTCACTAAAGGAAGTTGAAGTGAGACACACACTTAACTCCCATTTACATCAAGGATTTAAGTGAGAGTTCATTTGTATAGCTACTTGCATAGGATTGACCCAGATTATAGAACTTAATTACTTCCACTAGTTTACCAGGTGTACATGGAGGGATGTGGGCTTGAAAGTTTTCAAGAATATACATTTGACCTTGAGAGGACAAG
This sequence comes from Pteropus medius, assembly GCF_902729225.1. Taxonomy (NCBI): domain Eukaryota; kingdom Metazoa; phylum Chordata; class Mammalia; order Chiroptera; family Pteropodidae; genus Pteropus; species Pteropus medius. Next base: position 245,988 of record NW_024340700.1, on the reverse strand, counting down.
GAAGAAGAGAATACCTAGGAAGAAATTTTTAATCTGGGTATTATCAAATTGATAAGAAATTAATAAATTGGGCAGAAATAAAATCTTTGGCTTACTAAATTAATTTGTTTGCCCTTGACAAGGCAATTTTTATTCATCTCTCCAATCTTTATATATTATTTATATTTATTTATAATTATACTGATTAGAACCTCCAATAAAATGCTGAATTGTATGGGGGATATGACATTCTTATCTGGTTCCTGAATTTAAATAGAATATTTCCATTATCAGTAATCATGTTTACTATAGGCCTCAGGTAAAGGAAATTCATGTTTATCACAAAAAGGAAATTCATGTTTACTCAGTGATTGTTAAGAACACTTGTATTGTTTATTGAGGTTGAATATTATCCAATGATTTGCATCTAGTGTAAGTTATTTTATTCCTTTAACCTATAAATATAGTGAATTAAATTAATGCATTTTTTTCTAATGTTAAGCAACTTTGAACATTTAAGATGAGCCTAGTTTTTGACATGTGGCCCCATTTTACCATAAGAATATTTTCAAAAGTTATAATTAATTTTATGAACAAAAGCAACTGGTAAGATTGTTTCTAATTTTAAAAATATGATGATGTTTTTAGGCAGGACATTAGGAAAACTAAATTTAAAACAGAAAATTTTATTTAAAAAAATTTATAAGCTAAGAAAAGTGCAATACAAATGTGAAAGAGGAAATGACACAGAAAAGTATTCTGTAAGAGCAGTCCAGTTTAACTAGTGTCTTTATAATAAGATTTAATTTTTCTCTGGAAAACAGATTGTGATGGGATGAAGAAAATATAAGTAACTCTATAAAATGGGATTTTAAAACTACACGTATCAGATAAAGAACAACTTTAGTAGACTGCAAAAGGACTTCTTTTACTATATTTTATGAAATATTTAAAAATAGGTATTTTATTCATTACACAGTATATAGGTTTACGTGGAACAGCATCATATCAACTGGCAAGAAAAAATTCTGAAATGTCCTAAATTAAATTACCAGAGAGTGGAAGGAAGCCAGAGAGTGGAAGGAAGACAAAAAAAATGTTAATCAATTAACAACTGCTGTGCAAAAACAACAAAAGATTGCTCACACTCCTTCTTGCATGTTGGAATTATAAAATTTACCTCCAGGTGGCTGTTTCTGAGATTATCTAAAAAGAGAAAATAGCCAGGCGCCATCAAACCTCAGGAGGCTCCGTTTCTTATTTACACATGCGTTTATAGTCTCTGGTATAGACTCTGCTACGCCTATCCCAGGACAAACCCTGCTTCATCTTTTCTTACCCACTTTGTCCATTGTAAGTTCTTTCAGAATGGCTTACATCTTTCTCCCCACTATTTGATGTATAAAAAATGCTTGCAAAACTCCAGGACAATGGACATGTTTGTCTTCCCGCCGCCCCACCCCCAGCCACGAGCCACGCTCCTGGTAGTTTAGATGCCATGCCCTAAAACCAGTCTTCTTTTTTTTGCTAGCAATGGCCTAATAAACCCTTTCTTCTAAAAAGACTTTCAACCATGGAAGTTAAAATTTTTATTTAATACAACTATAACAATGATCTACAAATCTTTCTTTACTATCACTTTCATCGATTCACATGGTGTTGTTAGCTCAATGTCATAATGGTGACAGTTCAGGGTTTATTACAATTTTTATAGGGTAGTAATGGAAACTTAAATTATACATTTTTCTATATTTAGATCTTAATCTTCTAAGTCAGCAGTCCCCAAATCTTTGGCGTCAGAGACTGGTGCTCCTATGAGAATCTAATGCCTGAGAATCTGAGGTGGAGCTGAGGTGGTGATGCTAGTGCTGGGGAATAGCTGCAAATACATATGAAGCTTCGTTGGCTGGCTATTCACTCACCTCCTGCTGTTGGAGGTGAGTTCCTAACAGGCCATAGACCAGAACCAGTCCACAGCTTGTGGGTGGGAACCCCTGCTCTAAATAATAGGGAACAATCTTGACATTCTGGTCAAGACTGACCTGATCAAATTTTGCTTTAAAAGGAATATTTTATACTGATAAATTCAATGCAATTCCAACAAATCCAAAAGTAACCATTTGGGAATTTGGCCAATCATTATAAAATTCATGTACCAGAACAAGCATGTGAAAATAGCCGGAAGTTATTGAAATGTAAGAGTTCTAGTAGAAAGACACTGTTTTTTTTAGTCTGCAGGCTTTGAGATATATTTAGACATTCAAAGTAGAGAATATTTTTCTAGTGTGACGACAAAAGAATTGCTTGCACACAGAGTCCGGAATGAGTCTGAGTATTGGCAATGATTCATTTCATCCACTAGATGAAGGTTAATTTACATACACACTCACACACACACATGCATTCATCCTATAAAGCATGTCTATAATTGGTGATGAAACTCTATGTATGGTCTGCCTGTTAGAGAAAAATTATTCTGATACTTCTTAAAATGGTAAGGAGGACTTTCTTCAAGACTATTGCAAAGAGGTATTTCAATTGAGGAGAGAGATAAAACTCAACTTAGAATACAACTAAGTCAGCAGGAGATTTGTAGCAATTGGAATGGTGTCAATGAATAGTAAATTACTAAGAGGAGACATCATGATAGGAGGATTCTTGCTAAACTGACTTAACAAGATTCTTGCTAAAGACAGGCCTATAACTTAGACATCAGAGGAGGGAAATGATGAACTTGATCAGATTATCAAGAATAGAGGATTCTTTCTAAGCCGATTTAGGATTCTTGCTAAAATTGAACATAGCAAAGAGAGATAGATACCAAAGGCCAAGGTTAAGGCCTAGTGGGGAAGAAGGCTCAGAGGAGCCTAACTAAAGTTTGGTCAAGGGGAGAATCTTCGTCAAGCCCAATACATCATGGTTCTTCACCATTATAAAACTTCTTCACTATACTACAGAAACCTGAGCTTTCCTACTTTCAGGAGTGTACCCTCTAGTCTCTATCAAAGTAATAGTGACTAGAGCAGCTCTTATTACACTCACTGTGTCTGTCTGTGCCTCACGTATAACACTCACAAGTCTTACAAACATTATCGCAATGAATCTTCCTAAACTTTATAAGCAACGTATTTTATCCTCATTTCATGCATCATAAAACTAAATTTTAGAGAATTTAAGTAGCTTGTATAAGATCATATTAGGTGAATAAAACTGAAATTTAGAATGTCTGACCAGAAGACATATTTTCTTAATTTCAATTGACCCAATGATTTTTAAAATTTAATTATTTTAGCATACAGTCATCTCACACAATATTTTCACCATAAAGTACAAATTTAATAGGTAATACAAAATCTGTTTACCATAACATTTCACCACACTATAAGAAAACCAATGTAAAAAGTCTTTTAAAGACTTTAAAAATTAATATTAAATGCATGCACTACAGATATTTTTAAAAAGCAAGTTCATTTTAGGAGAATCTTTTATGAATAAATTTTAGTATCATGCAATTATAATATTAAGGATTAGTCAAATAATCAAGTCTAGGAAAGCTGCATCATCAGATGGTGAACAACAGATCATCATTCATTCATTCATTCATTCATTCATTCATTCATTCATTCATACCAGACTAGGTGTTAGGTACCAAGAAGAGATTGTGAACAAAAGAATTATGTACTATCCTGCCTTGGGGCACCTCACATGATGACAATCTAATTTTCTAACTAAATATACAGTTCTTCTCCCTCACCCACTCACACCTTGAAAACACATGTATCATATTTAATTTCAATAAGAGACAGCAGGAGTAATTTAAGAATTAAGATTATTAACACTGTCTTTTAAGATAAGAAAAAAACATGATTAATTGTAGAAAATATTACTATTACTGAAATTTATTCTGAAGATTGCTAATTTTTTGCTAAGGCTTTTCCAAAATTTAAAATATTTTTCTAAAACACATAGAAGTTTTATACATGATGTAGGAGTTCAGACTAGCCCCCTTCAAAATGTGCCACTTTAACATGTGAATTATTGTGAGCTGAAAGCAATCATGACCCTGCAGGCTCATAAGAAATTTACCTCTTCCTTAAAGAATTTAATTTAGAGGCTTTGCCCATAAGAGTTATCACCAGAAATAACTTTTTATGATTCATCTACAGAGCAAGGCAAACTTCTCATTACTGAACATTTGCTATTCTTATGGTCCTGCCGTGACCCTTTGAAGCCTTTACCTTTTCCTTAGTTCAGAATGTCATATATACCTCATTTTAACTTTCTGTCCCTTGAACCTCTCATGTATGTGGTGTTCCCAAACACACATAGGTATTAAATTTGGTTATTTTCCCTTTTAATCTATCTCTTGTAGATTTATTAGACCAGACTAAGAAACTTAAAGGTTGAGAAAAGTCTCTTTTTTCCCAACAATGGCAATAGGACATTATATGTTTCCTTCTGGTACAGCAGGTATTTTCATAGGAAGGCATTACACAGCACATCAGTCGTGGTACAGCAGTTTCATTTAGCCACGTCTTTCTAATCAGACTGCACCCACCAAGCTTTTGTCTAAAATTGTGTTGCCCAGGAGAAAATGAGCAGCAGTGTTCAGATGCTGCCACCATGTGGCCAGAGAGAACAGCACTGGTCTCAGGTGAAACAGGAGAAACACAGAGGCCAACTTAATTGCAGGTTTTGAGAAAGTTTTTCCTCCTCCTGCATTAAAATATCTAATGACTTTATATGCAAAGTTATTTTCATTAATAGTTTTCCTTAACATAGTTTTCTAATCATGTTATTTGGGAAAAATGTAAAGAATAATAATATTATTTAGAAAGTAGGTAAATTAAATGTTTGATCATCTAACTTTGATTAATTTATTTTCTTAATTATTTATTTATTCATTTAGGCCAGTGGTCTTAATAATGATAAAAATAAAACCCAAAATTTAACAATTTAGTAAAAAAATTTGGTAAAAATCCTTAATATTTTTTCAGATTCATATTTTAAAATTCTTTTATCAAAATGGTGTCATATTATAGTTTTTAAAATTACTTTTACATGTAATTTAACAGTATTAAATAACCCAAAGATGTTCATAAATTTTTAAAATTCTATACTTATAGGCTTACTTTGTTCTTTCTAAGGTTAACATAATACAACATTGTAAGTACATATGACCAGCCTCTTAACATGAAATTTTTCATTGATTATGATTTCTATATTACCACTTTATTCCTAGTATTTCACATACTGTCTGGCACAAAGTAGTTCACAATCAATATTTGCTAAATAAAACATGTGTATCTGCAATAAGTAACTTTCCTTTAGGTCAAAATATGTATAACTTTAAATTTTGAGAGGTGTTATCACATAGAACTTGAGAAAAGATATATTAACTTACACAACTCATTAAATAAATTTTGTGCACCCCAGCAACTCTAAGCAACAATGTTATAAAGTGTTGTAATCTTTGCCAATATAACTGATAAAATAAAAATTTAATTGCTATATTTAATTTTTTTTTTTTTTTAGTAAAATCAACAACCTTTGCAAATGAGTTTTAGCCAGTTCTCCCCTCTTGGTTTAATTGCCTATGACTTTTGTTGCCTGTTTTCTGAACTATTTTTTTTCTTAATGATTTATAAAATCCACTTATATAATATGGTCTGGATATTAAAGTTTTTCTCTGTAATGTGGAGTAAATACTTTAATTTTGATTATGTTAATTTAAATAAATATAAGGATTATTAATTTTTTCTAATAAAATTATGTCTTCATTGAAACTAGTATATAAGACAACATGAATTATCATATCACAAATGAAAGAGAGATCACCACCACTGATTCAGAGGGCAAAGAGGGAATGGCATGAATAACAGTGCCCTCAAATATGAAAACTGAATGAAATGGATCAATTTCTTGAAAGACACAAACTATCAAGATCCACTCAAAGAGAGAAGAAAAACCTTAATACCTCTGTACCTATTAAAGAAATTAACTTAATAATTTAAAACCTTTTTAAAAAGATGGTTTTACAGATGAATTATATCCAACAATTAACAAACAAATAATAGCAATTCTCTCTCTCTCTCTCTCTCTCTTTCTCTCTCTGTCTCTCTCTCTCGTCTTGGGTAGACTTACTAAAGCTTTATCTAATTTATTAATCTTTTCAAGGAACTAGCTTTTGTTTTTATTTACTTTCTATATTGATTTTTCATTTTCAACTTTTAAATTAGTACTCTCGTTTTTATTATTTGTTCAGATAACAAATTTAAAATAAGAGATTTCAGACAAAGTATGTTTTCAGGTCACAATGGAATTAAACTAGAAATAATAACAGAAAGTAGAGTAGAACCACCCCCGCCCCAAACATTTGAAGATTAAGCAATACACTTCTAAATAACACAGAGGTCAAAGAAAAAGTCTCAAAAGAAATGAAAATATATTTTGAATAAAATTAAAATAAAAATAGTTAATAAAAATTAACATAATACAGTAAAAATGGTGGTTAATAGTGTATTAACAACTTTAAACACATATATTACAAAAGAAGAAATCAGAAAAAATAAAAAATTAGTAACTTACAATTTCACCTTAGGAAAACAGAGAAAGGTGTGATCAATTAAATTTTTTAAAGAAAAGTAATAAAATAATAAAAATGAGATCATAAATTTAAACAGCAGAGAACAGTATTGAAAATAAGCAAAAACCAAAGACAGTTTTCTGTAAAGATCGCTAAAATACATAAATCTCTAGTCAGGCTAACCAAGACAAAATCAAAGAGTAAATTCTAAGCAACATCGAAAATATTTTAAAGATCTTGTATGTAACAACTTGAATAAAAAATGTTGTAACTTTGTTTTCAATTTTTAATTGAGATGAATTATGTAGAATTAAAGTGATTCCAAAAATGTTGGAATGAATTTTAGCTTTTGGTTTCTGAATTAATTACTGTTATATAAAGTGGCCTAATAGCATCAGATGAGCTCAAACAAGAAGACTCCTGGAGTAATAACAAAGGTTTCTGCTCCACTTCTGTATCCCCACCCACCATAAGAAGTTTAAGATCAACTGTTATAACAAGGTGTATTTTTGCTTCAGAAGTCTGAGCAAAAGTTTTTAGCTTCTTATGGCCTTCTATTGTCCTACCACCTTCTTCTCGTATATTTAGGTTCCTGAACTTTCCAGTGACTCAGTAACTAGCCTACTTGTCCAGTAGCTCACAGGGGCAGCCTGGGCAAAAGAGAAGATGGGAAAAAAATAGAAATTCTGCTATTCAAGTGTGGTGAGTTCCAGACAATCAAGAATTCCAGTTTGTTTTTGCATACACATTCTAGACTTGAAAAATAAATAAACTTTTCCCTGTCTGTGTTTTAACTTTAATTAAATGACATTTTTGAAAAAAAAATTTTGATACTGTCTGAATATTCAGGGATTAGATACCTTTAAATCTCCTTATTCAGAGAAACAGTAAAAAGTGAGGCACGCCAGAAATTTCTAGTCATCCAAGGATAAAGGTCTCTGTACCAAACTCTAGAAACATAGCCTTTTTAAATTCCTTTTCTAACTTCCTGGCTTTTCTGACTTTCTGGTGACCTCAGGCCTGTCATTTCCAAACGAGGTCAATACGAGGAAGATCATTCTATAATCCAAACATGATGATTGCTGTCTGGACTTGATGTTAGGAAATGGCCGAGACAGTGTATCTTTTCCCAAAGGAAATTTACATCTGGGTTTGATTAATAAAATCTTCTGGAAGGAAGAATGGGTTGCTATTTTAACTTCTAATCACCAAATAATAGACATAAATTAAATGGTCTGGAGGAGAAAAATAAAATACATATATAAGCTAGGACTTAATTTGCTAGCATTCTTGAGTTGGCAGTTACTTTGCCTGTCTTGTTCCCCATCCCAGCAGCCAATGGACCGTGAAAGTGAGTTAAAAACAAATAGAGAAGAAAGCTTGAAATAAACAAGAGTTTTAATTTTAGAATATGAAGTGACATGAAAAAACGTATAATCCAAAACATTCATTTTATGTCCTAAGGAACTGAGGTCTTGTCCAGAGACATTGATTTGCCCAAAATTACATATTGAGTCAGGAATAGAATAAGGCTTAAAACCCAGCTATTACAGCTTTTTCATGTGGCGCATTTGTTTGCAAGAGATGTGCCCCTACATTGAAAAGTCTATAGCAATGGACCAATGGAGAGAGCAAGCTGGAGATGATTCTGAAGAAATAGTTCTAGGAAACAGAGAGGCCTTTCCACCGGCAGAGTGGCCACACCAATGAGGCCATCTGCCAGTAGGGATCACACAGCTGCCTTTTTGAAAAAAATTTGTATCAGCTGAGACGTTTCTAAGATGGTAAATCTTACTAAACGTGGTCTGTGTTATTGAAGACTGCTTGTTTGGGGACTTTTTAGAATTTTAAGATATTGAGTTACTTCAATTTGAAGCTTTGGAAGAGGAAGATGACATTTGCAGACTCTTTTTCTACTTTAATAACACCTTGGTTATTGCTTCAGTATGATGGAAAGCATGGGAGTTGGTGTAAATGTCCAGGCAGTTTAGGGAAGAGACATGTCAAACCAAGAATTCTGTCCCTGAAAAATAGCACAGGTCCTTGATATTATTGCACATTCAATATAGAGTCACAATAATGAATCAATGTGAGATTATAGCATAGAGAAAAAGAAAAAGGCTATGGCTAGATTTAGAGTTAGTTTGACAAATCAGCCAGCTTTTACCTGAAAATCATGGAAATTAGAGAAAAAATAGGAGATTCTGAGCGTGCGATGATGACAAAAAGAGCAGGTTTAGATGACAAACCAAAGTGCTATTTTCCATTGAAGGAATAAAATGCAACTATAAGGTGTCTGAAGATGTCTGGGTACGAGAACTAATGTGGGGTGTAATGGTATAGATTGAAGGCAACATTCAAATTTATTTTGAATTTTGAACTATATTTAAAAGCACATAAACAAATGAGAAAAGGGTTTCTCAGTGTTATGTGGTATCTTTTTGTTGCAAGAAGCTAATATTTTTTGATGAAGCATTACAGAACTTTTTTATCTTCCTGTCACACACAGGGGCAAATTTCCTACACACAGAAACAAAAGTCAAGCATAAGCTTTATAGATTTGTCTTCCTCCTTTCTCAGCTTCCCATGATTTCCATGGAATGACACAGAACACTATCCTGCCAAAAATGTGATTCAAACAATGATAATATTTAATTGTAAAAGACACAATGAGACCTAGCGCTGTAAAACATAAATCAGAGTAGTAAATTTTTTGAACAATCAGGCATTGGCATACACAAAGTTACAGTGGCCCCACTGGAAAAATACTTGTTATTGAGAGAATAAAAGAGAAAGTTTGTTTTTTTTTCTAATTAGTATGCAGTGTTGATCTAAAATGCAACATTGTTTCTTAGGAAGTTTCTTTGCAAACATAAAAATGGAAAATAATTCATGAAATAATTAGAATAAAAAACACTTTCAATACATGTGCTTAGTGTTCATTCTTTTAGAAATAGACAATTTATTCATATTCATATTTTCACTTTGAAACTACTGTTCTTGATCCAATGTGCATTAAATTAAGCAGGGTAATAATTTTAAGAAAGCTACCACTACTGATGTGTGTTAGAAGCTGAGTTTTAATGTATTATTTCCATCTGTCTCTATTATTCCAGAAAAAAATAACTTATGTTTTGATACTTGAAAATTGAAAATGATAGATTTTATTTTTAAAAGAATCATTAACGATTTCAAGTTGGTTGGCTGAGATGATTTGTTTACTTAATTCCCAATGACATTCCAAAGGGATGTTTTAAAAAATTAAGAGAAATCAGAAGCGCGACTTAAAGCAACTTTTGGAAGATATGATACTGGTAAATTAAACTTGGCAAATGGCAAACCACCCAGAAGTTCATTAGCCCACCTAAAGGGTCAATGGTCAGTTTTCAGAAAGATCTGAAAACACAGTCAAGCTCCATGGGGCAGGGAATTGAGGCAAACCTAGCCTGAAGCTGGGCTGATGATAAATGAGGAAGGGAAAAAGAAGTTCTCAACCTACCTTGCACACCTCTTATAGAAATTCATGGAAGCTGGTTAACATGCTATTATTATTTCTATCTTGTATTTGGCACAGGTAGTATACTAGTAAGTAAATCCAACAGCAAATATTGTACTTGACTGAAAAACAAAGCAAAAGCAAGCTTAGCTGTTCCCATTCAAATCAAGAAGAATGTAATATAAATGAGATGAGATGACACCATTGGCTATTGTTGTTTGGCATTGTTGAGAATTTTAAACAAGAAAGTGTAGGGTTTCAAAATGAGTGACCCCTGTTGGAAGCTAAGCAGAGTTGGGCCTGGTTAGTACTTGGAGGAGAGACCACCTAGGAAGACCAGGTGCTGTAGGCATAAATAATAAATAAAATAAGGGATTATAAACTGACAAGGTCCTTGCAATCTGTGAGATCAACCAAGGGTTGTCTCACCTAAAAAAATAAAAAAAAATAAAAACAAAATGAGTGGCCCCAAGATATGCCACTGTGGTGTGCAAATTATTTTGAGCTGAAAGCAATTGAGACCCTGTGGGCTCTAAAGAGGCTTCTGCCCCTCTATTTACTACCGAGAAGAATTTAAATTGGGGGTCTTTCCCAGAATGAGAGTTATTACCAGAAATAAATTTTTATAATCTATTTATATGATAGAACAAACACCTTAATATTGAACATCTGTTCTTATTCTTAGTGTCCTGTGAACTGCCTTCCTCCCCATTTGAAGCCTCAGGCCTCTTATCCCATTCCTTAGCTCAAGTTGTCATGTATACTCCATTTTACCTTTCTGTCTCTGAACCTCTCATACATGTGCAGTCTCCAAGTCTCTTATGTATATGGAGTTCCTGTGTGTATAAAATAAAATAATTATTCAACCGGCCAATAAGATCATTTAACTAGAAAATCCAAGATAATCGAATAAAGAACAGTCAGTGCAAATGAGAGAGTTTAGAAAGGCGATCTGTTCCTAAAATAAAAATACAAAATTCAAAGCTTTCCTATATTTGAGAAAAATAAAAGAAATAAAAGATAAAACCAAACAAAGAAAATAGAAAAATAAACAAGACATTTGTTGATGGCTACTGAACGAAGAAATAAATGGAACAGAAAAAGAAGACCAAAAATTGTCCCAAATGTTTGAAACAATTTGGTATAGGACAAAAGAGAAATTTCAAAACCTTTTGATTTTCAAATAATATATTGATCTAAATGATAAAAATCAAGATAGACCACTACTTTCAAAAAACACATCATGAAAGAAATGAAGAGTTAATGAAAATGTATAATTATAGAAATACTGGAATGAAATATTGGTGAATAATCCCAGGTCGAGAGAAGCCTGCTGAATTATATCACCAAAGGCAGAATCCAACAATGAACTTGTAAAGATTTTTTTTATTCAAAATAAATTGTTAAATATGAAAGTGAAGTTAGAAAAATGGGATACAAAAACTCACTGAAATTCATAATTTTTTGGATATCTTTAATTTGAGATCCTTTCCACTCCAAGTGAATGAAGATTTTGTCTGTTTTTTGCTGGTGACTGAGCAGTAGGGTCATGGAACCAGTGAAACTAGGAAGTTCCACTACAGACTTTCAGATACATGTTTCTTAGCTTTGGAACAAATATGGTCCTGCTGTAATCTGCCCAAAAACACTTGGTCCAGGGGCCATGCAAGGCAGTCTAAAAGGATATATGATTTAGATAAACAGTGCTTCTGGTGTTTTAGAAGATCACACAGAATCTAGTATGTCAGCTGTCAGAAAAAAGTAGAACATAAAAATGTCACTGGGAACTTGTATTTTTCAGGAATTTCTTCAGATATGTTTTAATTCATTTACATCTTGGATATTAATATATGTTTCCTAGAGGTCTGGCTTTGTGAAGGTCAGAGCATTTAAGAGCTGATCTAGATGAAGATTGATGAAAGTCACTATTAGTCTCTTATGGCAAAGAATTAAGGATGAAGAAAACCTGTTAGAAACACAGTATCCAATTTTCTTCTTCATGGTATTCATTGGAGGAGCCCAAGAGGAGATGAATAGTACATGATTGATATATAGTTGTACAGATGTATACATATGACCCTGTACCATGTACTAACTGTGGAAGAGAAGGATGATGAAATCCCATAGTGAACAATTTGTTTCCTCATCGCACTCACTAAGAATCCAAAAGAATTTATAAAACAATCCTTTAATTCAGGTTTGAATCACATTTTTCAACCTATACACATTTAACAAATGGTGAAAAGTCAGAAGTAGTTTTTTCTGCCATATACAAATCATGCCCAAATCATTAAAGGGCCTGAGGTCTTTCATCTAGTCTTAGAACTACACAATATGACCACTATCTTTGTTTTCAGCAGGGAATAAACATTTTCCTCTCTGGGCCCACTGTCTCCTCTCTTCTCTGTTCTCAATTCTGTGTGTCTTTTGGTTCCTCTGCTACCTCTTAGGTTCATGCCTCTTCTCCTTAGCCTGTCCTGGTACAGATTGTCAAGTGTTCCATTTCATTTATTTCTAAGGACCTAGAGTTATGGGTGGATCACTGGGGAGCAAGCAGGGACCAAGAAGAGTCTCTTCCTTGCATGTCTTCTAGGGGTTATTATGCTAAATTTGTCTCTGCCTCTTCCCCTGCTTTACACTGCATTTCCAAAAGCCGACTTTGTATCCAAGATTTGGTCCCAGGAAGAAGAGTCGATATGGAAAACATGGTCACCAGGGATTGCAAAAGCCCCAATCACAGGCTCAGGGAATGAGAACAACAGTTGAGTAAAAAGGCTGTCTCCTTTGCACACTCCCCGGGTGAGGAAAGTCTTCCACCTCTTGGTAAATGGCACACTTAGAAAGTAATCCAGGTGCCTAACATGGGAGTAGTGATGTGGAATAGAAAATTACGGGCCAGCAGGAAGCATGGGAAGATGTATGCAAACAAGCAAACAAAAAAATAGTTGCAAGTTCATTTGGAGGTTTTAGATCAGGAAACTGAGGACTGAGGAAAATGTGGGAGAGTTCACTCATTTGGAATGGTCCTACATGATGGGAATAAAAAGACGACATAAAACCAGAAACTTGGTTCACAAAATGAATTAAAGCACACCTCCTTAATGGCTCCATCCCTTCTCTTTGAATTATCCTACAGAAGTTCTGGAGAAAGAGGCTTACTCTTGTTTCATCTGGTTTCCATCATAAACTAAATTAGCAAAGGCTGGGTCCCTGTCAGCATTGGCAGTGGGCTCAATCAATCTCTCTTTATAAAGACTGGCTTCAAGCAGAGTCATGGAGGCAGCTGTACTTTAAATCTTCAGCTCAGGTTAGAGGCAGAGCCAGGCACAGCTGACTCAGGCACGGACGATTTCACTCCACTAGAACTTGGAAGAAGACCCCGACAGTGTGTTGGAGATGAGCACACTCTCCCTAGCCCTTAAACATACCTGCTTGGATCCCCTTCTAGCCACACTTGAGCTGACTTGTCTCTTAGTGTCACTGAAAAATTTGCAAAACTGTTTCTAGTTACTGCCAAGAGCAGGCAAGGCACAACAAAACATGCTTATAACATGACCAGGAAACCTGTATTCTGCTTGGACACAGAGAGGCTCTCCAATACACTTCCTCCAATCAGGAGAATATAACCAAATGCCACACTTTCAGGATTCCCAAGATCTTGAGCCTAATCATGTTATACATCATGATCTCCAATGAATCTCTAAATTTCTCTATAAGGAGCGAACGATGTAGAGGGGGCAATAGTGCAGGAGCTGATGCTTTCTATCTCCCTTAGGAAACATTTTTTTTTTTAATTGATACATTTTAGAATAACTACTAGAAAGCCAGATGGTTTCAATAAATATTCCAGATATACTTGGTAAAATATATTACCCACACATTTACTATATGTGTGTGTATATCTATCTATCTATGACTACAGGTATACATTTTATAATTTAAGACACTTGCTTCCATACAAATGAGATTTACACTCAAAACCTACCTAATTTTAAATCTTACGACTCACACCATTGCATTAATCAGCCCTTAGTTTACCAATGCCACTAAAAATTGTTCCCATGATGGCGGTTAATATAAGAATTGAAAATCAAACTAATTAACAAGCTGGAATAGCAGTTCTTTTTTTTTCACCTGGGGAGAAAATAGAATGATATTTCCACAAGGGAAGAGAATATCATGTTCAAGTTATCTACTTTCTCATGATTTTTCCTTTTGTGGATTAGAACAAGATTTAAATGACCTTACTGAAGAACTGGAGAGTTATAAATATTAGCCTAATTCTAGTCTTATGGAGTATGAACTATGGTGAATTCTCTAAAGGTATACAAAATCTCTTCTTACACATCTAGTGCTACAGGGACAAATTTATTGATCACATGCACTATGAAATATCATTTCTACAGTAGAAAAATAAGTGTATACTAAAATTCATCAAATGATATTAAGCTAAGTATCTTAAAAATATTTTTATATAAGGATATCAGGTTTTCTTTACTTTAAAATTGGGGTATAGTAGAAGCATTATTCATGGTGGCCAGGACATGGAAGAAACCAAAGTGTCCTATGATAGATGATTAGATAAAGAAGCTGTGGTGGATATATAATGGAATATTACTCAGCCATAAAAAGAGATGAAATACTGCAACAACGTAGATGAATATCGAGATACTCATGCTAAGTGAAATAAGCGAAATAAGCCAGACAGAAAAAGTTGAAAATCACATGATATCACTTATATGTGGGATATAAACCTAAAAGCAACAAATGAACAGGACAAACAAACGGAGACTCAGGGACATGGACAATAGACTAGTGGTTACCAAAGGGTAGAGGAGAGAGGAGAAGTAGATGGGGTAAAAGGGGTCAAATACGTGGTGACAGAAAGAAATCTAACTATGAGAGGTGAATACACAGTATAAATATATATATGCCTTACTGTTAAAATATACAGCTGAAACTTATTGGATTTCGTTAACCAATGTCACCATAAAAAATAAATTAATTAATAAAAAAATCAAAAAATAAAATAAAATAGGGCTATAGTATATAGAATATAAATGCTAAAATTATATTATTTTAAATTACACATATATAAAAGGGAACCACATACCTATACTGTGTCCAAATGGTTGGTGGGACCAGAGTGGACATGTGGATTCAGAACCAGACTCTGCACCCTGTGGCTCCCTCTCTCGTAGCCCAGCAGCACACTGCAGAAAAGGCCCTTAGTGCTTACCTACCTTTTATTTCATTCCTAGTAGTAACTATTTGTTTCACAGAAAAAAAGACCATCTGTCTTACCAGGCTGTCTGTTTAAAACCTCAAAATTTGGCTCACTTTATACTGCATTTGAAAACAAATGGCTATTTTCTGCAAAAGAATTTATTCCAGATTTTTAAAATTTCAAAATTATTCTTGACATCAGTGCTACAAAGCTGGTTTCTCGAATATCAATTAGAATGATTCTTTAAATATGTGCTGTTCTTTTACTGACCCCATAAAAAATATAAATTTATTTTGAATACATTTCCAATTTATGATACCTTTTTAAAGATTGCTTTGAGCAACATAAAACTTCCTCAGTTATTACAGAGTAAAACATGAATAATGATGAAATCCTCTAGATCACCACTAGATGGTACTATAAAACCTATTAAATATAGCCCATCCCTCTAGTTTTGCTGTTCTTTGTTTCAGGATCTTTCCAGATGGCTTTTTAATGATTGCAAGTTCGATTATAACTAATATTTATTTAATGGCTTCTACAGAAACCAACAAATTGCATTGTGCTAGATGACTAACCTTGGACAAGTCAGTTATCCTCCTTGTACCTCAGTTTCCTCATTAATGAAATGAGCAAAAGACTGGTCCTCATGGAGAACCCCCCAACATGGCCTCTTGCCCTTGGCTGAATACACCAAGGGCAAGCCTATGACATAAAAAGAGTGACTCAATTCTTCCATTTTTTTGTTTGTTTGTTTGTTTGTTTGTTTGTTTTTTCAAATGAGAATTAGGAAAGGTAACCCAGTGACTCCCTGGTAGTGGGAGCAGCAAGATGTGGGATGCAGGTGCTGGGGAAGCAGCACAGAAAGCTGGCCTCAACTAGGAAAAAATAAAGTGGAAAGCAGAAGAGGAGAGAAAAAAAGGCCAAGATAGAGAGTCTTGGCAGTGTTCATATTCCTCATTCCCACTATTCCTGGAGTCTGTGACAGCCCTGTCCTCCTAGAGGTTGATTAGCCAGACTTCTTTAATCACATTTGAGAACAAGGCATCCCTCCAATAAATATTCCTTTTTGTCCCAGCTAGTTTGATTTGGGTTACCATCACTTTAAACAAGAGAATTCTTCCTAATCCAGGTGGTCACTCATCCTACCCATTCAAAAGTGTAGCTGAGCAGTTTAAGTCTTACCCTATATCTATTCAAGTCTAACTCCCATTGTATTTAAAAATATCAAAAGAGAAAAAATACATAGAGCAAAAGGCAAAAATAAGGAGAATAAGTTCAAATTCTTTTTCCTATTAAGACTAAGTAGTATCTTGAAGGGGATACACCTCCTCAGAAATGCCACACACTTTGCAAATGGATGTCACCTTTTATGGCCATCACTTCAGTCCTACATGTCTGAATGGCTTAGCCCTTCCACACATTCTGATACTGGTGATTTCAATAGTTTTTGGAGGGTAGGTGAGTGGTATGACTTTATTCCATTAACTTATAGTGATCTTGACTCCTCCTTTATAAACTAATAGGATGAATATGTATTTCTCAGGTACATACATTCTCAGAAATTCAAGATAATAAATTTAAGATACTAGGATTCTAGTGCAACACCTCAAAACAACAATCAGTTTGAATCTTGATCTCTCCCTCTCCCTCGCTCTCTTTCTCTTTCTCTCTATCTCAGGGTAAAAATGTAGCATCTTGAAATCAATTATGTCAGTGTGCTACCTATGAAGACAGAATCCTAAAGTGAAGACACTACTAGGAGGGTAGAGCCAGAGAGAACCTAGGGATTTACCTACTACTTTTTTTGACTATTTTAGACTCAGCAGGAATATACCCTAAATTAATTTAGAGCAGTACAGAATCACTCCTCTGCTGATTACTATTCCGGTCAAATTTCAGTTGTCAGGTATGTAGAGGAACAATATAAAACAAAAAAAAGTAAAACATGGTTTGAAAAAAAAGTCTTTTTATAACTAAAAATTTTGTTTTCTTTCATCCTTCTTTACATCATTGCAATAATGGTACATATATATATAATGAAATAATACTCAGCTAAAACAAAGTTGAAATCTTACCATTTTCAACAACATGGGCAGACCTACAGGATATTATGCTAAGTGAAGTAAGTCAGACAGAAAAAGACAAGTAACATATGTTTCCACTTAATATGTGGAATCTAAAGAACAAAATAAATAAACAGAACAAAACAGAAATAGGCTCACAGATAGAAAGAACAACTGATGATTGCCAGATAGAAGGGGGATGGGGGCCTGGGTGAACAAGGTAAAGGGTTTAAAAAAAAAACTATCGATAAGTCATAGCCCTATTTCCATTTCTTTCACCTTTTCCCTTTTTAGGAGTTGCCCAACAGTGTCTAGATCTCTAAAATGACAATATTAAGAATGTCTATGAAATGTCACTTTCCTCCACCCACTATACTTAATTCAGCCAATTCAATTTTTGTCCTATTTAAATTCATTACTTTTTCTACACTTCCATTACTATTTTCTTAAAACAGATTCCAATGACTTCATACTGGATTAGAGCATTTCCTCCCTTACCCTCTTTGTCTTCCTCAGATTTTTTTCCTCTCTCCGACCTCAGGTAACTTCTACTCCCTTCTTCAAGTATCCACAGAGTATCTCTGTTGCTTTTCATCTCAAAGCAAAACTCTGTTTTGGCATTTGAAACCTCCAGGAAATTATTTCTGATTTACTCATGTATTTATTTTTTTACTTATTCATTCATTTATTCAAATAAATAAAAATATTTTTATTTATTTGCTATATTAAAAAATATTTTAATATATTTATTAAAAATATTTTAATATATCAAATAAATAAAAATATTTTTATTTATTTGAATAAATGAATGAATATATTAAAAATATTTTTTAATATATCAAATAAATAAAAATAAAAATATTCATTTATTCAAATAAATAAAAATATTTCTAAGTGTGTCATCTGTCTGGATAGAGCAGGAAAAACAAAAACAAAACAGAAAACAAAACTCTCCTGTCTTGGAGCTGCCATTATAGAGTGAGGAGGTAGACAGGAAACAAATCAATTAACACAGAATATGTTAGGTGGAGATAAGTGCTATGAAGAAAAACATAAAGCACAGAAGGGAGAATAGAAATTGTTGAATGGGCACAAATTTGTATAAAGAGTGAGAATATTAGGATAGTCAGAAAAGGTGACATTTGAAAAAAGACCAAAGTGTGGAGATGAGATAAATGGCAATTTGGGGTGGGGAGCATTCTTAAAAGAATGGGGAAAATACTTCAAAAATCATGATTCATGAGTGTGCCCATGGTGAGTCAGAAGCATCGAAGAGGCCAGTGTGAAAGGGGAAAGGGGGAGGAGAGCAAGGCAGGGAAAGGGAGGCATCCAGATCATGTAGGGTTCTGTCATATACATGCCTTGGGTTTTGCTCTGGAAGAGGGGCCAAGACAATTTAAGGTTGAGCAGAAGAGCAACATATGTTTTGACTTATAACTGAAAAAATCAATTGGGTCACCATATGGATTTTACTTACCTAAGAGAACAAGGGTAGAAAAAGGGAGATTCTTTCAGGTAAGTGATGATTTTCCTTTGGACTGTAACTGACAGCAGCAAGAGTGGTGATATATGAGTCTATTTGGAATTTATTTTGTATTTAGGGCTGACACGACTTCCTGATTGCTTGAGGTGGTGTATAAGAAGAAAAAGACAATTCAAGGATTTTGAATTAAATAACTAGAAAAATGGAGTTTCTGTTAACAATGTAGGCAAAGTGCTGAAGATACTCAACAACTTTGGAACAAAAAGATGCTGTCTTTCACTATGGCCTCCTTCCTTGACTTCATCTTTATCTCTCATTTCTTTTGTTTAGTTTCTTCTTCCAACCACACCATTCTCATTCAAGTGAGAGAATTTATGAAGCACTGCAATAGGAACTGAGAAGGATATAAAAATATGTAACCTGTGGCCTCACACATTCCTAACTATCTCTATGAATATAATTATAATGTTATATAGAAAAAGTCTAACAGCTATATGATTGAAAAATGCATCTATATATTAATTTAAAAATGTATGCATAACACTATAAAGTCAAAGCCAAAAGATAATAATAAGAAAATATTTATGAATAGATTACAGAAAAAATTAGTATCCAGAGTATAAAATCTCCTAAAATCAGTAAGAATAATTGAATCCAATAGAAAAATAAGTAAAAAATGTGAAGAGGCAATTCAAATACAAATGATATATAAAAATATGTTCAATATCAAATAATCAGAGAAATGTATATTAAATAAAAATGATACATAACATTTATATAATATACTGATAACAAGAAGATAGTTTTAAAAAAAAGAGAAAAAAGCCTTCTTGCAGTTAGTAAGAAAATGCACTAGTAACAACATTTTAGAGAGTAACAAAGCAAGTCTTAAAAAGTTTAAAGGAACATATATTTTAATCAGAAATTCACTTCTGAATATCTACTCCACAGAAAACACAGGTGCTCATGGGCATATGTACAAAGTGGAATTTTTACATTATTATTCGTAATAAGAGTTAGAAACAATATGTTAAAATATTTTAAAATATTCATACTGTAGTGTACTAAACAGCAATTAGAAAATAAGGTAAATCCAGATGTCTTATAGGGAAATGTCCAACTCAGCATAATAACCTCTAGGTCTATCCATTTTGCTGCAAATTTCTCAGACTTTTTAATATTTTAAAAATAAGGTAAATATGATATGGTAATCTTAGTAAGTTTATTTATATTTTCTTTGTTATTAATTAGGTCAAATATATTTTCTATATTTATGGGCCATTTATGTTTGCTCTTTTATGATTACTTATTTGTGCCATTCACCATTCTTTTCTATTAATCTTTTTCTTATTGATCTGTAGGAATACTTTGAAATATTATAGATACTAATTTGTTGTTATATATTTAAAATTGCTCTTCTGAGTTTGTGACTTGTTTTTTCACTATATTTTCATTATCTTTCAATGAGCAGAAACTCATGTTTAATAAAGTCTAATGTGCTTACTTTCCCATTTGTGATATACACTTTTGAATCTTATTTTTTAATTTTTGTTATTCCAAACCAAAAAATTAAAAATATAGTCATCTAATCTTTATTTTTAAAGCATTAAGGATTTGCCCTTTATATTTTAGTCATAAACCAATTGTCAAGTGGTTTTTGTTTATGATCCAATATAGTGATCCAATTTCTTTTGTTTCCCTAGACTTAGCCATTTGTCTTACTACTATGTATTAAATAATCCATCATTTCTCCAGTGATTTTAATGCCACCTCTATTACTTACCAAATCTGTTTCTTCGGTTTCTCTAACCCCGAGCCAATAGCATACTAAGTAGTAAAGGTTAAATATCAATATCTCGTAAGGCACATTAACTTATTTTGTGTCATGGTTATTCTTGGCCCTGACACTTAATATATAAAACTAAGAATCAAATTGTTAAAGTTCAAAAAATTAATCTGTGGACTTTTTATTAATATTCTTTGAACTATTAATTTCCTATTAATCAATTAGGAAAAATTGATGTATTTACAACACTGAGTCCTCCTATTGACATTTATTAACATCAGTCTCTTAATTGATTTAGGCTTTATTTAATTTTCTAAATAAGAGTTTATAATTTTCTTTAAATTATATACATTTTTATTAGCTTGATTGATAGACATATATTTCATTGTTATAATAATACATATATCTTTAAATAATATTTTATGTTCTTTACTGGTATAATGACATGTATTATAAGTTTATCCTTTTATTTCACAGAAATAACTCCTAACTCTAGTGTCAATAATTTATCTGAATTCTTTAGGATTCTTTTTGGTGGATAATATATCAATCATCATATCATCTAACATGATGACCACTTTTGCTTCCATTGCAATCCTTAAACTTATTTTTTTCTTTTATTGTTTCACTGTAAATCCTCTAGTACAATACTGAATAAAAATAGCAATAGTAGTCTTTCATGTCTTGATTCTAATTTAAATGGAAAGTTTTTAATGAATCATCATTAAGTATGCTTTTTCTATGGATTACTGTTGAGAATACATTATATCAAGATAAGAAAGTTCTCACTTATTCTTAGTTTGGTAATATCTCATTATAACTATTTCTATTCAACATTGTACCAGAGTTCCTAGCCAGTACCATAATAAAAGAAAAAAATTAAGGCAAAGGATTATAAAGAAGGAAATTAATGTTATTTTCACATGATATAATTACTTAAAATTATTCTACAGAAAAAAATATTGGAAACGATAGAAGAAAGGTGGCAAAGTGTGTGCATATAGATCATTATACAGAAGTCCATTGTCATTCTATAACAATTAGAATGTGTTTAAAAACATGACACCTTTAGCAACAGCATAAAACTATCGAATACTTACAAATAAATCTAAAAAAGGGTGCATACGCTCTCTGGAAAAAAACCGAAAAACTCTGAGATTTAGAAAGACAATTTAATTAAATAAAAAGTTGTACAATGTTAATGTAGGGGTAAAACTGATATAAAAATGATGATCCCTTCAATCGATTACTATGCAATTCCAATGAAAATATTCACAGAGAAAATTCATCACTAGTATTGGAGAAAGAAATCAAAATGTATTTTTTTTTCTGAAAGCAGAGAATTTAATATCACCACCATACATGAAAGATGTGACTTTGTGAGAAACATAGTAATTTTAAAGTCTTTAAGTTATCGATAACATCGTTGCTTATTGTGCTAAATATCTTACATTTGACTCTTTTAGATCTGCTTTCCAGCCTGGAGACTGGACCAATCAATGGAGTCCCAGTAGGCCAGATGCACAGAGAATGAGATCATCTTACACTGACTATGTCACTCAATATAGAAAATCACTGTTTTCAAGGTGGCATGCTCTACACAAATCTCTTTTTCAGTGTTCCAATGACCACTCTGTACCCTCAGCTATTTAATACTATTGCCAATAGTGTGTTATTTTTTTTACAAAGTGTGGTAATGGGTCATCTCTGTTAGATAACACCAGGTTACTAAAATATCCATGTGGTTTCTCCTACATCTGATCTCTCTCTATCTCATAAATTATCCTACTGTAAATAAACCCTCTTCAGATTATCTTAAATTGAGTGTGCTTGAGTGAACACAAATAAATATCACTAAGTAAAGAATAAAGTCAAAGTAATCTAGAACCCTGTCAGATAAAAGAGTACTCTGATCTTTTCATAGCATATTATAATATTTAAAACTTTAATGACTAGACATTAAATTAAAACCTCACTGATATTTAATAACAATAAGAAAAAAGATATTAGAATGTAAAATGTAGGTTGCATTTTGCTTATTTTTTTCCATAACTGGATCAATTAAATATAAAACATAACCTTTGCACTTTTACTTAACAAATATTCAGTATATAATAATATTAAAAAACTACCAGCTTTATTTACAGTTAATGAAATCTTTACTTGATTATGTCTATGCAAAGAACCCTTAGACTTTTTTTTTTTCAGACAGCATGGTGGAAGGAAAGTAGTAGTAAAAATGAAAATTTGTACTAGAATTTCCTAGCGAAGTATAGAGTAACTTAGGATGCCATCCTTGTTGGTCTGGCACAATGAGAATTAGCTTACTGCACTCATATTAGAGTAGTTTAATTATTGATGAAAGAAGATTTAAAGTAAGTGAGATAAAGTATTATTAGAGCACCGCTATAAAAATTTGATGATTCTGAATTATGACACTAGTGATATTAGGGGAAATTTAATGATAATCGTAAATGTGTACAGCATTTACATAATAACTACTTGAAAACAATCCACTAAAATTAAGATAAGATTAAAAATGGGGCTAGGTTGAAATCAGACATCCAACAGCATTTTGGCGATAATGAGTGGCTAGACATTGGCTTAAATTACCAGAGTGAATATTTATGAGCATTTACAGAAGTAATGCAACATAATTTTGACTATGAAATATCCAATTGCCAACTTACACAATAGTAAAACCATGAGTCACTAAAACATCCATAGTAGGGTAATAATTTCTGTCATTCACAAAGCAACCTTAACCCATCGTATAAACTAAATAATTTGTCATAATGTTAAGTTTATAACATGTGTACATTTACTTTGGGAGATTGTAGAAGAGACATTATTGAGATGCCTGAAATAAGCTAATCTTAACGTAGCTTGTTCAGAGATAAAAAGATTAATCATAGTGTTTACAATCCACAGAGTCTATGATGCATAAATTATTATCTAAAAGGTAATCCAGAGAACAAACGTGGCTTGTGAGTGCATACATGTCATTAAAGATCAAGACAATGGCACATTTTCAAGCTAAATTACTTTCCTAAAGCAGAGAATAGACCTGAAAACATCAGATTTTCTCTGTTGCTAAAAGTCTACCAATCAATCCAGCCCCCATACTGACCAGCCTCCATGTGCCTAACTTCCTACTGGAGCTAATGAGGGAAACAGGAGTATTATTTGAAGATATTTACCATCTGGGTGAACAATTATAAAATAGCCAAGACTAACCAAGTGTTTCTAACAGTATGACATTATTTATTAGTTCTATAGAGATTCAAGAATTGTAGAATTTGGTGCAAACTAATGTAATAATATTCTTAAAATATGAATAAGTGACAATAATAGCTAACATTTATTGATAGCTTACAATGCCATGCAAATAACAATTATCACTTATCATTTGTTATGATTACTGCATGTCCATGTACTGTGATAAGAATTATCTTCATTATTTTATGATAATAATTACATAAATTAGGTACTATTAATAACACGAATTCAACAATACATGTTAAATGTATAGATAAAAGAATGAATGAGTGAGTGTAAAAAGAACTGAGGCTCAAAAAGTTTAAATAACATCATATGGCAGAAGGATTTGAAACTTAAACTGAGCCTTAGAATATGAGTAGCTTTTGGACAGAAAAAGAAGTGGAATATGACAAATATTAAAATAAGGCAAGAAGAAAAGTATGCAAGCAGAATGAGCCCCACATGCTTATGGGAAAAAGAGATAATAAATCTAATTAGGACAGAAAGTATATGTGGTGAAGTATTAGGAAGTACCTTTTGGCAAAGGATAGAGATAGTGCAGTTTCTTGAAGTCTAGGAAGAAGAGTTTGAAAATAATGCAGTGACTGCAAGCAGAGTGACATGAGGACATTTTAGTTTAATAAAGCTGTAAACTGGCAACACTGGGTAATGTGGATTTGGCAGAAAGAACTTATCTAATATAGAAAGAATTTTCAATAGTCTAAACACAGAATTATGAGGGTTTGGATTTGGGTAGTGATTGCACAGGAAATAAAAAAGAAAAGTTAGGTCTAGGAAATGTCTTGGGGGAAAAAATGGCTATAGAAAGGAAGGGAAAAGATTAAGGAATGAAGAAACCAGTGTTTAATGGAAAAATATATCAAATGATGATATCACTAAAAATAGACATAGAATGTATTATTTACCTTCATTAAAAGAAAAATAGAATCAAAATCAATATCAGTTTGAGAGAAAAGTTTCATGTGGAGTTTGAGGTGATAGTGTTATCTCCAAATATAGTCTATGCATAAATGAAAAGATCAGACTAGGATACAGATACAAAATCACCCTTAGAAATACAGATTTTTAAAGTCTTGCCATGAAAAGGAGTCACATAGGAAGAATATAAAAATCAGATTTAATGGAAGAGAGGATCCAAGTTCAAGTTGATTATTAAATTGAACTTGAGTAAGTCATGTAACACCTCTGAAACACAGTTATTCCATGTTTTATGGAGAGAAGGTAATATCTACTTCACAGTATTTTGAGCACACGAAGTGGAAGGGCCTTGCAAACTGTAAACTATGTAAATAAAGATACAGTTACACGGTTAAAGTCATGAAAATGAAAGGGTAGACATTTTAAGCTATGTTTTTCTTATAGACTTTGTGTTTCAGACGTTAACTTTCTTCTCTTGATTAAAGACTCACATCTTACTGTTAGAGTGGATGATTCATTATTACAGACACTAAAAAAAGGTTATGAGCCTGCCCACTCCTAAAACACAGTAAAATCTATGCCTTTCTAAATTCCGACAAATCACTGAATAATCATCTTTGGGGTTTGCTTAATTGGAGATATATAATTTTAACTAGCAAATAAAAGAATAAACAAGATAAATTTCCAATTAAAAAATTCTTCTTGTAGCATATTTACTTGAATAAAGAAGTACCTGAAATATTACTTATACTTATTTTTTTAGTTTTCAACCTTAAAATTGCAAATTATTAAATTATAAAGCAACATTTAAGCACACTGACTGCATGATAATCGGTTCTTCATTTTATGATTTTTATAGTTATCAATTGCATTGAAATAAATAATACTACTTTGGGAAAAATTTGAACCATAGATGCCTGAACAGTGGACAAGTTTCTAGAGAAGCAGAACCAGATATGTTTTGTGTTCTTAGATTGTTTATAATATCATTTTATTTTTAAAAATTAACCTGAAAAACTATTTTTATTCATTTTGATCGAATGAAACCTGTGGATCTTAGTATTTCTTAAGAGAATCACAACTCAAATTTGGGTACATAATGACAAATTGCCTGATATAAATTTTAAATAAGTTGTGATTACATTTTACTCTTTTAAAATTAGTTTTTGTGTGCTGGTCAGGCTCTGAGCTATTAATTATAGTTGTCACTGATATCACAATTTTACCTTCCAAAAGTATCCAAGAGATTATATGGAGATTATTCTAATTCTCACCAAAACATTTGAGCCTGTCAAACAAGGACTATTTAATTTAATTTTTTCATAACCAGGACCTTGGACAGTGCCAGGCATCAAATAGGCATTTATTATCTGCTTGGAGCAGATGAATACATGGGTGATTTTGTCGTGAACTATTGTCTTATATATCGCTGGAGATACTATTCACCAGGGTTTGAACGTCTTTTTTATTTTGCTGTGACGATATTGCTTGTGTGCAAACTCCTAACTTGTTTTAATTGTGTTTTTAATTCAAGATGTTACACTTGGAAAATAAAATCTTACGACAAAAATTCATGTTAGCATAAACAACTATTATTTCAAGATATTGATGTAAGAGAAATTTAATTTTTTAAAAAAATGCCCTTTCTAAAGCAGTTTATTTTTATTCTCATCTTCAAGTTCACTAAAGAATTCTTAGAGGTAAAAGGAAGATCTTCATGCTTGCCCCCGCACCCCAAAAAAATGAGAGAAAAAATATTTTTTCAGTCTGATTTTTAAAGTATTATTACTGTGGAACAGAATGGATTGTATACGTCTTAAAGGCATGTATTCCGAATTCCCCTTCCCCCACTTCTCTTTAAGCTCATATCATATAAATATACTCTTGATGATTCCTGTTACCCACATGCACTACTATTAAGATTCCTGTTACCCACATGCACTACTATTAAGATTATGGATTCTAACAAATTTTTCCTTGTATTCACAGTAGAAACTAGAACTTGGTAGAGAGGAAAATGCACCAAGGGCAAACAGGTCTGTAAATGATCTCTGTAAACCAGTATTTACACGGTTTGCCCTAAATTAGTCAAGGCAACACAAGAACCCTTTGTCTGTGAGACGGTGGGTCTGGCAACCATTATCTACTCGTGGAAACGACATCTGATGACTCCGCCTGGGTTGGGGGTGGGGATCGTCGTGCACCGCGTGGAGAGCCTGACTGAGAATTAAAGTGAACGAACAAAGAGAACTCCCAGCAGCCGTCCGCCAGCGCCTCGCAGCTGCATCAGGAGACATCAGTCAAGCCTGGAAGCCTGTTCTCATCCGTCTCCCCGAGAAAAGAGCTCAAATAAATAATTGATAGAGATTGATCGAGCCCAGGAACAAATCTTTGCAGAAAACCAGTGCATCCGATTTCGAGCGGTTTTGGAATCTTCTGCCAAGTACGGGATATGGGAGTGCGGCAAGGACTTTGAGCGTGGCTACTGATCTTCCATCACGGGCGTGGCTGTGGCCTTTTTGTCTTCTTGCCCCCCCCCGACTCTATCCCCATCCCCGCCTTCTTCTCTTTCCTCTTGAAAGTAGCCTCTCTTTGGTTATTTCTGCACTGCCCTTCCTTGCAGTCCCGCCCCATCCCTTGTCCAGTCCGGTGAGGTCAGCTCATGAATATCAGTGCATTTCCCGGGGAGCGTCTGGCACCTCTTGGTACTTCCCGAGTTCGCCTGTTCCGAGCCACAGCATCAGCCGAGCCGCGGACCGCTGAGAAGTAACCCGCTCTGGGGGCCGCAGAGGCCACGCGTTAACGCCATTGTTCGGGGAAATCCAGTGGGCGTGGAACTGGGACGAGTGAGTCCAAAGTCGTGCATACAATACTATAAAGTGAAACTTTCCTCGTCTCTGAAAGACTGAATAAACCCTGAGGTCGCCAGAAGATTAGAAGAAAAGAGCTATTGATTTGCGTCAACTTCGAAACATCGCCTCTGCAGAGAAGTGAGCAGTTCTTCCGGATTTCTAAAGGGATTGGGATGAGAGTTGGGGTGGGTCTATTGGCAGATTAAATTTGAGATTAAAAGTGGCTTGGGCCGTTCCGGGGTTGCTTGGTTGGCGATTTCCACGGGGGAAGCCTTGAAGAGACACAGCATCTAGTCATTTTGGGAGAACCACGCGACAGCAACCAGGTACCTTTGATTGTGGAAGCTGAGCTTTCTCCTGGGTTAGAGCTGTCTAGGGGCCGAGATTAAGCGTTCTCCGGTGGTTCTCAGCCCTGGAGTGACTCTGTCTAATTCAAAATTAAAATAAGGTTGCATTGGCAATATAGCTTGTTTGTGTGGTCCACGTTAGTGTGACCCCGGCCGATGAATTAGGCCAGACATTCCAGGAGCATGCGGCTCCGGAACAACATGTTGAACAACTTTTTTTCCCCTGTCTTCTTTTGTTCACTATTTTTCAAACTGAGTTGGAAGGAGATCCCAGAAAGAGAAAAGGAGGTGGAGAAAGAGCTGTCCAGTAATATTTCTTTACAAAATGAAGAATCACTGAACATTGGCTAAGCTATACTTAGACAGTAACAGGAATAATGCTAGTAAAGTAACTGTCAAGCATTTCCTCTCCTAATAGGAAGAATTTTTTTCTTTAAAGAAGAACTTTCTGCCTAGTCATGCCCTCTCAGTGCTTTATGAGAAATTAATTATAGTTCTAAGGAAAAGGCACTTGACTGACTGCTGACTAGCTAGCTGGATCACTAGGGAGAAAAATCCAGGAAACAGTGGCTTGCTATTTTCAAGATTTTAAATGCCAGTGATGGATTTATTTTGAGGAAAAAAATACACAATAGAAGTTGATCTTATCTCCATGAGTCAGGATGCACCAGCCTTCTTGGGTGCAGGGTCGTTCTGTCTCAGAATTTGGGTCCGTAGGATGGACTGGGCACTTAAAAATTACAACTTCGCCTATGATACATCATCTAAGAAGATTCTTAAGAATAACTATATTTTCTATCTAGCAATTACACTTAAAATGATTTGCAAGAACTATGAAATTTGGGTAAGTGTAGGAAAGTCGTCACCCGTTATTTAAGAAATTGTGCAGAACCGCCAATAAACTTTTTCAAAAGTATTTAAAAAATTATTTTCGAAAGTTAAAAAATCCTTTTAGAGTTACTGATGACTAAACTATATAGATGATTCTTAATGCCATTATTTTCTTGAAACTGAAGTTTATTTAAAGTCTTTCATTATTTACATTTTCTCTTAGTCATAGTCTAAAGGAAATTGAGTGCATTTCTTGAACCAAGAACAACATTAAGGGTTAGAGATGTTTGGGGAAAGTGCCATTTATCCATAGAAAGTTTTCTTCAGAAACCTCCATTACAACCCCTTTTCTGTAACTCACAAGGAAATATTAACTAAATAAAACTTTCTCCATCAAATTAGGCTTTAAAATGTAGATTAGAGGTGAGGAAAACCAAAGTTGAAAAATTCAGAGTATTGACAACTCTAGCATGTGGACATTTATTCCTCTGAAACTTCTTGACCTTATCCTCTTTTTTTAATCTCCCGTCCCATCAATTATTTTCTGACTCCACGACTCACGTTTGCCCGAACTCGCTACCTTGAAAATGTTCATTTCGGCTGCTTTCAGATCATCATACAGAGGCGGAGTGAGATGAAAATAGCGCCTTCCTGGGCCAAAACGAGAATTGACAATTCTGCATCTTATTCCTAAAGTCAAAGCTTCTGGTAAACGCCTTCCAAATCTCATCATTCTCTAGGGCTTTCTTGACAGGAAAATCACCCTTTGCTCTGTAACAATGCAGACATGCTGTTTGCTTTCCTTCTTTTGTTTCTGTCCCAGATTGTAAAGGAAGTTCAGTGGAGGTGTGGAGAGAAGACAATGATCTGATGATGGACCGTTCTAAATTGCAGCCGGTAGATTTTTCCTAGACAGCCATGAGTCAGCCACCGACGGGAGGCGCTGCCTCTGCCACAGCCGCAGCTTCTGCCGCCACCGCTGCCACCGAGGCTCGCCTGCACCCGGAGGGTAGCAGCAGAAAGCAGCAGCGTGCTCAATCACCCGCTAGACTGCGGGACAATACGGTCCGACAGACTACCGCGACTACCCGGTCTCCAGTAGGGGCAAGCACTAAACTCAATTCTGTTCGGCAGCAGCAGTGGCAGCAACAGCAGCAGGGCAGCAAGACTGGGTGCCGCGCGGCGCCTCCGGCCAGCGCCCGAGGAAGCGGAGGCGGGGCAGAGAAGGTGTTGCCGCTGGCTCCCAAAGGGGCTGTGCCGGGAGCTGTCCAGCCCGTGGCTGGTGCTGAAGCTACCCCCGCGGCGACCCTGGCCCCGGTGGGCGGCAGGAGGCCTTGCCCACCGGAGGAGCCGCCCCGGGAGCTAGAGCCTGTGTCCTCTAAACTTGGGGAACCCCCTCCGCTAGGGGAAGGAGGAGGAGGGGGTGGAGAAGGAGGAGGAGTCGGCGGCGGCTCGGGAGAAAAGGAGGGGGGCGCTCCTCAACAGCCGCCGCCGCCGCCCAGGGGCTGGCGAGGGAAAGGCGTACGCGCTCAGCAGAGGGGTGGCAGCGGCGGGGAGGGGGCCTCTACTTCGCCATCCTCTTCCTCTGCGGGCAAAACCCCGGGCCCCGGCAGCAGAAACTCCGGAAGCGGCGTTGTGGGGGGCGGCAGCAGTGGTGGAGGGAGCTACTGGAAGGAAGGATGTCTGCAGTCTGAGCTCATCCAGTTCCATCTCAAGAAAGAGCGGGCGGCAGCGGCAGCGGCAGCAGCCGCGGCTCAGATGCACACTAAGAACGGCAGCAGCAGCAGCCGCAGCTCCCTGGTCTCAGGCGCCTCTGCCATTTGCGAGCCTCTTACTGTCCCTTCCGCTTCCCCAATGGCGGCGGCTGCGGAGGGCCCCCAGCAAAGCGCAGAGGGCAGCGCGAGCGGCGGGGGCATGCAGGCCGCGGCGCCCCCTTCGTCTCAGCCGCACCCGCAGCAGCTCCAGGAGCAGGAAGAAATGCAGGAGGAGATGGAGAAGCTTCGAGAGGAAAACGAGACTCTCAAGGTGAGGAAGGTGGGGGGAACCGGGTGGGGGAGGGGATGTGTGGGCCTTGTTGGATTAGGGCGTGTCTCCGCAGGGGTGAGAGGCTGCTATCCTGTTAGGGAGCTTTAAAGAGGGTGGCGAACAGGAAATGAGGGGAGGGGGTTCCGAGGCCATTTCCGGATTTAAAACAGCATAATATTAGTAGTGTTAGGTTTTAATGTAAATCAAAATCTGGGCCTTCGTTTCTCTAATTGTCATGGTTTGTCCCACATTTTCATGGAAAGAGCTAGAAGGAGAGCTAGAGAAGGCCTAAAGAGGGCCCGTTTTTCTAGTTGTTCTATGTCACTCCAGTCTCCTAAAGAGGGGGCAATGAAATTGAGAATTTGGAGTTGGGATGAGATGTACACGGTGTATGTCAGAGGGGTGGGTGTGGGGCGAGGCTAATTTTGACCGGTGGCCTGTCACCTTCTCAGAACGAGATCGATGAGCTGAGGACCGAGATGGACGAGATGAGGGACACTTTCTTCGAGGAAGATGCCTGTCAACTGCAGGAAATGCGCCACGAGTTGGAGAGAGCCAACAAAAACTGCCGGATCCTGCAGTACCGCCTCCGCAAAGCCGAGCGCAAAAGGCTCCGTTACGCGCAGACGGGGGAAATCGACGGGGAGCTGTTGCGCAGCCTGGAGCAGGACCTCAAGGTCTGCGGCACTGGGGGTTCGGGTGCGCAGCAGTGGCAGTGGTTAGGACTCTGGTCAAGGGCTTTGCGCTGAAAGGTCTTCAGTGAGGACTGGTAAAGAGCTTTAGAGACACGCAGTTTCGCAGCTCTGACCACAAAATATCAGTCCTAGAAGAAGGAGAAAAACAGACAGGTGGATCTGAACAATCAAGTGTGTGTGGAAGGCCTTGCGTAGTCCGCGATCTATGGGGTCGCCTGGGAGAGTAACTGTGGCTCTTCAGAGGTGGTGGGAGGAGGGCGACTGTTTTCCTGGCAGAAATAAGGGTGTGGCAGAGCGCAGGCTCTGGCCTTGATCTGGCCTCCAGAATCTGCCTTCCAAGTGAGGGCTGGCCAGGTGAAATCAGGCAGGCACTCGAGAGCAATGCAGTGAGGACTCCTCCAGAGGAGTTGAAGGCCTGTATAGAAACAAACAGCACTGGGAAGATATCAGAGTTGAGATTTCTCTCTGCAAGTCCCCATCCCCATCTTCCAGGACCTCTTCCTTTCTGTCCAACTTGAGAACCCCTTTAGAAGTAAAGAGACAGTGAAGTAAATGGAAAAAAACATTCCACATTCTTTTTTAATGTGAAGTTGCTTCGGAATCTCCCCCAGTGGAAAATTTTCAACTTTGAAATGCATTTTTTGTTTGTTTGTTTTGTTTTTTAGGCAAGTGTGCTCTGTTTAGTTCAGTTTAACTGTAAGCAGATTTATTGACGATGTAAAACAAGTATAATCTTCATGGCCTTGAACAACCAACCAAATAAAATTTTAATTGTATTAACTTCAAGATATAAAAATCAAGTGCAATTATTCTATATTTGTTCAAAAGTAAGTTCTGAAAAAGCATTTTATGAAAGTCATTGTATTATTTTTTTCTTCCTTTTTTAACCTTTGTTGAGTACTCACAATGCACTAGGCACGGCAGCAAGCATTGTTACATATATTATTATGTCACTTAGTTCTCAAGGAAAAAACTTATAGAGATTATTGATAGCATCACTTAACAGGTGCCTAAGCTGAATCTTCTACAGAGGCGAAATGCCCAGTCTCCAGTTTTGGAACTTGGCTAGTAGGTAGCCAAGCTGGCTTCCCACCCAGTCTAAAACACAACCTGTGTCCTGAGCCACTACATTAGACTGCTCTACTTTTCTTTCAAACCCTAAAATTTCCAAGATAATCTCTAAAAAAGGATGCAAAAATGCACACTGTTATTTTTTTTTTAAAAAAAAAAACAGTCTCAAGGACTAAAATATTTCCTAAAACTAAGCATCTGGAAGTACAAGATCAAAATTCATTGCCCACACTCCACTTATGAAAACTTTTTTTCTAGTCTTTAAAATGAGTGATAGAAGTGTCCACCTCATAGTTTTGTTGCAAAATTAGAGGAGATATGTGAAATTTCTCTATAAGTAATAAACACAATTGAACATTTATTACCATGGTGTGGTGTAGAGGTTAAAGGAACAGAGTCGAGAGCCAGAATACCTGGCCACTTGTTAGCTGTGTGACCTTGAGCTTATTTACATCTCTGAGACTCAGTTTTCACATCTATAAAATAGAAATAATAGTACCTATCTGATGAGATTGTTGTGAGGATTAAATGGCTTATGTATATGAATAGCTTATATATAAAGCATCTGGAATGATGTCTGTATACAGTAAACACTGTGTAACTATCAGCTCTTAGTACATTTAATATGAATATAACTTTAGCCCACCTATTTTGTAGTCTTTAATTATACTTTGTTACAAACGTTTCAATTTAGGTTGCAAAGGATGTATCTGTAAGACTTCACCATGAATTAGAAAATGTGGAAGAAAAGAGAACGACAACAGAAGATGAAAATGAGAAATTGAGACAACAGCTTATAGAAGTCGAGATTGCAAAGCAGGCTTTACAGAATGAACTGGAAAAAATGAAAGAGGTTAGTATTCAATTATTTCATGGTGTGCTATTTATTTTTAGCTCTTTAGAAAAGAATTTTAAGGACTAATGTGACTATTAAAATAATTCCATTCTTATGATTATAAAGTTTGTTATTCTCACTCAATATAGTAATATAAATGAGTTTCTAGTAATAAATCCATAGCAAAGAAAAAGTTTTGACTTCAGCCCTGCTTCTAACTTGATATATACGAGCTATGACTGATATTTTATCCTGTGTCATCTAAATGTGTGTTAATGAAATAAATAATGTACCTGTACCAAACTCATAGGGTGCCAACAGTATGAAGGAATAAGTTTGTGTTAGAGAGGAAGAACTAGTTGTGTGAATTACTCCTGAGTTCATAGAACCACAGACTTTAACAATGAAAAAGGCCATAAAGTCCACTCATCTCATCTAATCTATGTAATCTAATCTTTGCTGGAATCTTTCATATAACAAAGCCTCCAAATGTTGAGATGCTTAGAAAATCACCAGTGACTAACCCTTAAAAAATCTTGTGCAGTAGCCAACGCTATCACAGCATACCTCTGTTTAAAGGGTTTCTTTGTTTTGAGTTGAAATCTATTTAATTGCAAATTGAACCAATTCATTTTAGTTCTACCCTTTAGGGTAGATTTTGCCATGTTTCCCCTGAATCTTCTCAAAGAACAAAATCGGTATTGGAGAAAATAATTAGAAGAGAAAAGAAACAGAAGAGGTCTATCAAGAAATAATTAGCTTTGTGATAAGTAACAACTTGAATTAAAATATTCTTTTTTGAAAACTGCCTGAGTATACAGTGCAACTTGCAAAAACTATTATTGAGAATTACCAAATAGGCATGTGGTCCTCTGAACATTTTCCTTTGCTTAAATTTGCAGAAGTTAAATAAAAATCTTAATCTTTCCATGGACTGAGTGAGATGTTGCGCTTTTCCATTGCTGTTCTTATCTCAAAATGGTATAAAATATATATACCATGTAATTGTGAGAATATCAATAGTCTGATTAAGATATGTGTCAGGAATTGTAGAAAACTGTTTGAGCGGGGTAAACTATTTTATGATCTAAGTTTCTGCTTATTCTTATATTATCCTGACTTTAAACATTTTTTAACATGACATTTTAATGATATGTAATTTTTGGCTAATAGCTAAGGATAGCTGTGCGATACAGTAGAAAATCATAGAGACTGGGAGCCATGCAACTGACTGTCTTCACTGGTAACTGAGTAACTTAAAAGGCCTCTAACTTCTCCTTGCCTCAGTTTATTCAGCTTCAGGGGTCATGGTTTTAATCATGAACCCCTGGACATTACCATTAAAGAGCAGCATAGATCTTTTCCTAAAGTTAAGAGATCAAATATGAAATTAATATAGATACATGTTTCTTCAACAGTAATGCACAGTTAAAGTGTGTCAAAAATTCAGTTTTATTTCCAGGAAAAAAATAAAGAAGGTAGCTGTATTTATTTGCTAGGGCTGCCATAACAAAGTAGTACCGCAAACTGGGTGGCTTAGCCAATATTTTCTCACAGTTCTTTAGGCGAGAAATGTTGGCAGGATTGACTCCTTCTGAGGGCTATGAGGGAAGGATCTGTCCTAAGCTTCTCCTTTTGGCTTATAGATGGCTATCTTCATGTTCACATGGCATTCTCCTTGTAGCTATCTATGTTCAAATTTCCCCTTCTTATAAGGACAGCAGTCACATTAGCTTACGGCCCATCCTCATAACTTCATTGTAGTTCAATTCCCTATGTAAAGACCCTGTATCCAAATAAAGTCATATTCTGAGGTACTTGGGATTAATACTTTAACATATGAATGGGGGGAAGACGGCGAGGGGACAAAAAGCGACCCAGAACAGTAACTTTAAATACCTTCTTATGGGCAAGCAAAAAGAAAGTTCGTTGTCAATCCCATTGGCTCCATTCTATGATCATACCTCACTTGTCTTCTCCCATAATCTTTGTTTATACAATTAAAAACACTAAAGTCAAAACAACATTTGATTACCAAGGATAAAAGAGAAACAGCTTATGATTTGATTCAGTATCATGTAAATTTTTGTCAAGTGAGTATCTGTTAAATGGGTCTTAAGAATGGCATAAGAGCTTTCTGAATTTCATCCTGTATCCAGGAAAGGAGAAAATGCCTATAGATTAGCTATACATTAGCCAAGCAGATGAGACTACTCCCATCTTAAAATAAAAGCCCAAATAATCTGGCTACCAGGAAGAAGGGCTGGAACCTGGGAATTTCTTCAGGAGAATCACTATAAAGATGCATTCCTTGATTCTGTTCCTCATACCCTTCCCTATGACTATTTCCTCCTTCAGGGCTCTAATTCTAGATTAGGAAAACACTCTTGCAGCACCAGGCAGTGTAGGTATATGTGTTCATGCCAAAGGGGTAATTCATAGTCTCCTTGGAGTTAATAAAAGCCAACTTCTAATCCCTGATTAGAAACTACAACAGTAAAAGTGTAAGGAATTTGGGAGCAGGTATGTAGCACATCAGCTTTTAAAGTAACCTTTAATTAAAAAGATAGACTCTGAAATAGTGCATATAGTTTGAGAAGATGAGATAGGAGAGAAATAGAAATAGAAAGGAAGGGCAACAGAGTGGAAAATAAAGATCTGAGAGATTCTAAATGTAATAAAGGGGAAATAAAAAATATTCTGGTAGGAAAGTTCCATAATCATTTGAGGTTGATCTTTAGTGTTCAGAAAAGTATCAGAAACAGAAAAAGTAGTTTAAAAATATGTTTAGAAAGCAGAAATGTTTCATTTAAACAAGATGTTTATAATGGTAGTTTTGTTACCCTCCAAGAAGATAAATATTAAAACTGAGCTTCAATAATAACCGGCTCACTTTGTAGGGTAGAAGCTGTGAGTTTGAAGGCTGACTTGTCCCTGTATGATTGCAACAGCTTCAGTTAACCATCTGCTTCCTTGGTTGTAAAATGAAAGCATATTCAAGTCCTTGGTGAGTGATAACCACATGTTATCCCTTTGTGGCATTCAACCAGTGGTGAAAATAGAACCAGGCCAAGCTTTCCATTATGAAGAGAAGAAACTAGTTATGGAGTAAAATCATAAAATGTTACATAGAATATATTAGAGAAAAGCAATCCTCCAGCTCTCTGATTTTAGTTTTTTTATGTAGAGTCATATAGATGTTGAATAGCACAGCTGAGACCAATAGGCCATCTGTTGGAGTTTGGAAACCATTTACTAAAGGTTTAACTGGCTTCAATGGTGTTAACCAATTGGTCTCAAGGCTGGTGGCTGCGCAAAGTCCTGTACACCTGCTCACATCCATCTGCTTATCTTGTCTTCCTGAGAGTATGGAGTAGGCACCAGGGGGTAAGAAGAGTTGAGTAGAGACAGGATGGAGGTAATTAGTTGAGTCTACTGTAGTTCATTGCTTGTATTGAAACAGCTGATATTCTGCCAACTGCAAATAAGAGGGACCTCTTATGATGCTGCCTTAGAATCTAATGGCATTCTCATCCTGATTATAAAACATTAATGTACTAGCAGTGTGCTTTCTTATAGTAGAAAAATGCCTTTACCTTTATGTATCCTGGGAAAAATGGTATTCTATCTTACAGTATCACAATCAGAGAGACAGAGGTTTTAGTAAAAGCTATTTCATGGGAACTATGACTAGTTCTTTGAATGCAAGGACAGGTTAATGCACAAATAGCATAAAGTGATGATCTGGAGAAGGCTCTCTACAATACAATACATTATCTGTGAAGGGTGAGTCTTTGCTCCATTTAATTGAGGGTCACTCCCCTTCATGAAGTCCTGTTGCTGTAGGAAGAATCTTTATTTTCAAAGCTTCGAAACTCCTGTGCTCTTTAAAAAAGAGGGGTCTTCTCATGTCATCTTTAAAGTCTGATGCTTGGAGAAGAATTGATAACAGACATTTGAGCAAGTAAGTAACCAGCAGAAGACGTTTGAAAACAGAAAGAAAAAAAGTTAACTAAGATGACAATGATAAGAACAGTTTATTAGATCTTTTTTGTTTTAGAGTCTGTACTCTGTGTTGTCTCATCCCTCACCCTCACCCAAGAGTTTCAAAAGAAAATGATTCTCTTAATTTTTCCTGGTCTTTGCTCTAGAGGGCTCTCAACTGGCCTACTACAATAGCACCATCTATCTTGGGATTTTTATTTTCTGTGTATTTAGTGAATATAGTTTATCTGTTTTCATGAACTTTCATTCTAGAATGAAAAAAAAATTAATGCTATAAATTTCAATAGTAGTGTCTCTGTTTTTTTTTTGTCTCTACTATACAGAGTATATCTGTATACTCAGACTATTACAGAACACATTAATAAACAATTGCTTGTCCTGCATGATTATAATTACCTATTTATTTTCTTATATAAAGAACTGATTGTAACTATACTTGACTTTAATAGAACATGTTTATAAAGTGCAAAAGAGAAATGATGAGTGAAAAATAGCAAAGAAGCAGCTCAAGAGACAGTTTTAATGGAGAATTTCTTTGGCATTTTGAATATTTCCTCCAGGTTCTGGTAGTTTCCTTATAGTTTTAAAAGAAAATGGAATAGTAGTCAGTGGTATTTTAAAATGAAATTGTCATAAATATTTTGAAATGCATCAAAATATTTCAGAGACAATATTTTCTTGAATAACATAGGCAGGAATAATAGAGACTAAATTAAAAACAAGGAAGAGTGTGCCAAGCAAGCATAGAAAGGCTTGTCTTTCAGGAGGTCACCATTTATTTTTAAAGATGTATTTATTTAGGAATTATAAACTTTGTTTGATGTTTTTCCGTGTGATTACATATGCAGTTGCAGGCACTGTGAAGTGATCCCCAAGACTCAGTCTTGGATAAGCGGCTGTTTTCTTTTACTGAGATGCCAAGCCCCAGCAAAAGCAAAGTAGTACACAGATCCCTGGTGGTGGATTATTTTCTGAAACGTTTAACTTTTATTATAAACTTCAAATTTTTAGATAAAAATACATGTCAGTATAATGCACCCTAAATAGCTGATTAGATCCCAGTTCCTTTCTTGGCTGGAATTTCGGACTTTATGTTCTCAAAACAGCAAGGCACTGGAAATATACAGTTTTTACCTGGTTAAGCATCTTCTATTGAGTTGCAGTTTCCAGTTGAAATATCCATTGATTTCGATGTTTGCAGCATTGTGGGCTTCATAAAAAGTATTTAAGCACCATATATTGAAAGGTTTGTTGCATTTGCTGATAAACCATATCTATGGGAGTTAAGTTTCCAACCCTGGACTCTCCCAGTTTAACAGAGGTTCTGGGGCTGTAGGCTGAACATTGAGTGATCACCCCTGAGACATAAGCAGCGTTCTTGTGTTTAAATATATGCTACCTACAGATTATTGAAGAGTCTTTTACGTCTCTATCGAACCTGCCATAAAAAGGGATTTGAAATGATTTGCAGTTAATCATAAATATTGAAGTAAGGTTTTAAAAATTTGGTCAAGTAAGAATTCTGGGAAGATGAAGGCAAATTTAATCCAAGGATGTACATTATTATGAATAGATCTGAGTTTAGTAGCAATCAAGGTAGGGAGAGAAATAATGAAAAAATTCTTTCCTAGCTGTGATCAGATATGGAGGAAACTTGAAGCTTCCTCTGAGGCCTCCAAAGCAACTATGAAGAAGATTAATTAACAGCAAAATGTTGACAATTATAAACACGTTATTTAAATAGCACCCAATGGACTGGTGAACCTTCTAACCAATTGTCAGTTCTTGTCTCTACAAGCAATAAATTAGGAATTAAAATTTTTCAGAAAATAAAAATAAAGCACTTTGTCGGTAGCTGTG
The DNA here is from genome assembly GCF_902729225.1 of Pteropus medius. Lineage (NCBI taxonomy): Eukaryota > Metazoa > Chordata > Mammalia > Chiroptera > Pteropodidae > Pteropus > Pteropus medius. The sequence goes on along the minus strand of NW_024340700.1, from coordinate 206,644 downwards.
AATTTGAGTATGGTTTCTTAGAAAGCGCATATCAGGGAGGCTGCAGATTGGCTTTGAACCTTACCTCTCATTCCTTGTGACCTCGAGAAAGTACCTTGAAATTTTAGGCCTCACTTTCTTTATTCATAAGTGCAGAAGTTATACTAAATGCTCTCAACGGTACCTATAAAAATGTCATTTTTTACTTTTTCAGTTGTCCATCTCTGTTCTCCCAAAAAGTTTTATTCATAGTCAACTATGCCATTCCATTTCATTATTATTATTTTATTATTATATCTTTTTTATTTATTCAATCAACACATATTTAATGAACAGTAATTTATTAACTGCTGTAGTATGGCCATATAGATACCACAGAGGATACAAAGATATAGTTATCAGAGTGTTGCATTAAACTGCGTTTGCACTCACTGAGGGCACTGCTGAAGGGTTTTGAACCACAGGGACTCACTTGCAATGCCTTCTGGTAGTTGCTACTGCTCAGTGTTCAGGGCCTGGTTTAGTGAAGAAATCAGAACTGAAGACCCAGTGGTGTGCTAGGCTAGGACAAGTGGAGATTTCTGAATAATCTGAGTCATGCTTTCAGTGTAGCCTTAGCCATCCACATTAAGCCACAGAGATCTTGTGATGACCACAGAATTCATTTTCTTTTATGATAAGAAATAAACCAGAGTATTAAATGATGGTACCTAGGCATTCTAATTTGTGCAGAAAGCCTCTGAGGTGGGTTCTTTAACTATACAGTTCTCTAGGGTGAAATCTGCCCCTGGAAGGCTGCCAGGCTCTCACCATAGGGGTTGTGGCATGTTAGTTAATGAGTGTTGGATATCAGTTAAGCATCTAAACATTTGTACTTTGTTATTATTGAAATTTAATTTATTTTCATCCCCCTCATGATTTCTCTGATATTTTTTGAAGGTGAAAGTCTCCATTTCCACAATCTAATAAGAATCTCTTAGGGGTTAATTGGCTCTGTGTATGCATGACAGAGAAAAACTTCCTGTAGAACCAAACTCCATAGAGGAACTAGTTCCTTCCTTAAGGGATTCTGAGGGTGAAGCTGTGATGTAACTAGTCCACATTATGCCTTCAGGCTTTAGGAGCAGTAATTAACATTCTCTACCACTCCTCTCCACCCTGAGCAACCTTGCTGCCTGAGAAGGGCCTTGTTCCTAGAGGGGGCCGAAAATAGCCTTTTCCTTGAGGCCAAAACCCAAAAACTTTTATCGGGCTTTTAAAGCAAACACTTATTGATCATATATCTATGTCTATATCTATATCCATATCTATCTATAGATATATACACACACCACGCATAACAGTTAAATGTCACTATGGAAGTAGTTCCTGACCTTAAGTTAATTATTTTTTGATAAACAGCAGCCTTGTACACGTTTTATTTTGACAATAGTTAACACATATGCATCACTCTACTGAATACTTGGACATACATTATCTAACGACAGTCAGCTCTGTGAGGACAGGGCCCATACCTGTTTTAAATACTGTCACACCCTCAACATCCATCCAGTTCGGTGCCTGGCGTGTATCAGTTAGACCACATTCTTCTGTAAAACAATAACACTGTTATCTCATCTTTCATTTGCATACATATTTTTCCTGTACTAGACCATAAGTACGGACCCGAGAGTAAGGACCGAGACTTTTTCATCATTGTGTCCACAACAGTCAGAGGTCCTTGACACAAAGTTGATGAACGACAAATAATTTTGAATGATACAATGAATGGACATTAAGAGAGGTGTTTCAGGTCCTCTTTTGCAAAGAAAACAAGAAACTTGACTCAGAACCAGGGCTTTTCCCCACCGTGCTTAGTGCAACACAAACAAAAAGAGAAGGAAGTACACGAGTAACTCCAGCCTCAACCCGCTTCCAGGATTTGAGGTCTCTCGAGACTTTGCTACTTCCTAGAAACTTCCAGTTCTTCACCTTGCTTCTCTCAAACCCAAGTTATTCCCCAGAAGCAACAAATCTTCCTTGGAACCAGGTCTTGTGGGCTTCCTGGCAAGGAGAGTAAGGATAGGAGTTCAAGAACAAGAGGACAGCTCTGACACCTTGGATACCAGTTCTGCAGTTTAACTTCTATGTGCTTTGCTGAGAAATGCGAAATGCAGGTTTTGAGAATGAGATAAGACTGCAGATACTGTCACTCCCAAAGATTATTCAACTAAATTTGCTTTAAATCTTCAATGTTTGGGACAGTCAGTTCAGCAGTTAATTTGGCTAGAGAGAGAGATGGAAAATGACCCCGGGGCTGTGGTTGCTGGATAACCACCAGTGTTTAGTGCTAATTATAAGCCAGTCACTGTGCCAGGTACTTTATGTATAATTACGTTGCTAATAGTTTCATTTTAGAGATGAACACTGGAGGCTCAGAAATATTTAATAAAACGAGTAAGCAGGCCAGGTCCACAACCATCTGTGTGCCTCCAAGCCCATGGTCTCCACTGGCCAGTGCTACACAGCCTCAAAATAGGGACTCAGGCTGCCTTTTTCACGGTCACTTCCATCTCCTTCCTGATCCACAAATGATCTGCCTTTTTTAGTGACCTCAATACTCCAAGAATCTCAAGTTCTGTACCTCTACCACACATGGGAATGCTCTGAGCAAGCATTGAGAGGACTGCCGAGAAGCCTACATTAAAAATCTGTTTATAGAAAGGGAATCTATAGACCTAGAAACATAGGGCTAGAAAACTATTTTCATGTTTGTTGATTCTATTTCCCTTTTTTACAGACTTAATACCTATGTTATTTCAGATAGGTCTCTTAATAATTGACTCTCAATTTAGTAACTTTTTAAAGGAAAATAAATATTTTTATTATCCACTCTATTCACAAAGATAATTTGAAATGATGTGTGTGAAAAGTGCTTTATAAATAGTAAGGTTTGATATAGACATCAAATGTTGTTGTTACTATTACCACATAGCTCTAGATTAACTGATTAAGGCTTCACTCTTAGAAAGAAATTTAAGAGATTGAAATTTTTGATTTATCTAGGACTCCAATTCTTTTATGCAGACAGGCCTTTGAAATATTTTTGCTGTCTATTTCCCCATGCGTGTCGTCTACTCTCTGAAGCTCCGCTTCACATCTCACTTCACCATAAAGATGTTCTTTCACCCGTCTTGTTCCCTCTTCTACTAGGCATGTCCTTAGTTCTTTCTACTTAACCATCCATTAACTGACATTTGCATATGTTTTGCGGGATGTGCAGACAATTTGTCTGTGCTATCTTACCCTGCATTCATCTATGGGGCTGATGATGTCAATTTGTCTGGATAAATGTCTTTCTCCTACCTTTGCTGCTCTATAAATATTCTTCTTCAACATTTTAACAGAGAAAGGACAAGATACTTTAGATTGTTTTGTAGCTTTTATTGACTCCACATCTACATTCTGTGCTCTCTGAATTTAAAAACCATATTTATTTTTAATTCATACACAGAGACTGTTATACATACCAAAACTATCAATAAATGCTTGGGCAAGAGAAGAATTTTTTAAAAGATGTGATTGCTGTCAGAAGAGCTTATCTTTAGCTTCTTAAATTAGAATTTATTTGTTTCCTTTGTTTTCTAATACTTCTGTTATGTTTGAGTAAATATAACAAGTAATTTCACTATATACTAGGAAGTCTATTTTCCAAATTGAAAATTCAGTAGTATCTTGATTTTAGACTTGATTTCATATTAATGGAAATACAATCACAATAACTTATTTGATATCTCTGTTCAAATTCCATTTTTACATTTCAGGGTCAGTTAAACTGATCTTTATCCGGATAGTAAATGACATTTGAAGATGACATTTAAAGATGTCATTTAGTTTCTTTCCTGACATTTTCCATTTTATCCTTATATATTTCAATTAATGGGGCCATTTATATTCAGCATGATTCAACTCAGAAAAGCTTAAAATTAAAAATTCAAACTATTCTATATTCATCTTTTGGCTAGCTCACTTATTCCTAGTTTTTCTAACCAATTAATTATGGTGGCAAGTGGTTAATAAATTAACTACATTATTTTTCTTTCCTTCACAAAGTAAGCATTCTTATACTTACATTGGGCCAATAACTTTGAATAATAGAGATAATTAGAACAATTGATTATTATATTCAAGTACAAAATGAGCTACTAATATGTTGGTATATGTTTGTATCCACTGCCTCCTTACACATGGAAGAAGGGATTTTCATAGAACTTTATCAAGCAGTAGCCATCTATGTGTATTTAGGAGGATCTGTTATACGGAATGTATATCTTTCAAAGATAAAATACAGCTGTTGGAATTCAGTTATTTAGAAGTATGGCTAGATTTAAATTAGAATAATTATGTTTTGAAATGATTTGGAAAGTAGTTATCCTATTTTTGATTCTACTAGTGTTTATTGTAAGATTTTTTTTTTTGTAATACATGTATAATTCACAGTTTTTGCAATTACCAAGATCAAGAATGAAACAAGGAATTAAGAATTTTTTTGGTAGTATAACCCTGTGATTTACTGTCTTGTCTTTGTTATTTAATATGAGATTAAATAGCTAAGATTTTTACTATTAAATTATTCATTGTTATAGTACATAGTTTCAATTTAAAGAGTACCTTATGCCTCATATATAAATATATAGTCCTATAAACAATTCTGTATATTCAAACAATTTCAATTTATATTGCCAATAATTTTAAATCACAACTTCTACATTTCTGAGACCTCGATTTTAAATAATCTTTCATTAATTATAATGCTTTTAACTTTTTTCAGGAAAAGTTTGTATATATTATATTTTTTGAGCCTTCGAATTTTTGAAAATAGCATTTGATTGACACAAGAATGGCAGAATGGAATTATTGAGTCAAAAATTTTTCTTCTAACATTATGTATTTTATTCCATTAGCTTCTGGCATTTGTTTTGCAGTGAAGTGTGAGATCAGTCTGACTTTGATTTCTTTGTAGATCAAATTTATTTAGATGATGATGATGATAGATAGATAGATAGATAGATAGATAGATAGATAGATAGATATCGATATTTTTCTTTACACTTTGTATCAGGGTCCTCCAGTTGGAAATAAATTTCACCCTACATGGATCAATTACTCACAGTGGTGTGGGCAGGGTTAAGGGAACATACTCTTAATTTGGGCCAGTGAGGCATTCAGAGAAGATTAGCTATACTTGGAAACTGTCACCACCTTTAGAAATGAAAACACTGCTGAGGAAATAGTGTTTCAGGAGCCAGTGAAAGCTGGAACTCTGGAGAAGGGTGCACCCAATGGGAGCTGTCTTTTGGAGAGGTCTTAGTTATTGCTACAGTGTTGAAAAAGCAAGGAAGTGAGGAGAAATACCCTGAACTATCTTTTCTCCTACCCTTCATCCTTTAGCATGTCTACCAGGGCCTTCTACTGACCAAACCCAACTAGAAGACAACTGGTAGGGAAGGGGGCCTGGGTAAAACACTACATAGAGGTCAGCCTTCTGAAGCACAGAGCAGGGCAGAGAAGGTGCATTTCGGTAGATAAAGGAGAATAACCAGTTCAAAAATATTGCCAAGACATATCTAGATGATGGTCTTTGTTTATAGTATGTTCAGACTCATAGACTCTTTCATCTGAAATTTAACATTTTTTTATTATCTCAGAGGAGCTTTCTTATAGTACAGGCTTGATAATCACTACAAACTACTTTTTCTTAGGATTTTCTTCACTTTGTACTACTCATTACTGTCTTCTCGTCCTTTCACTTTCTTTTTATCCTTTCCACCTGTGTCCTTGGACAATTTAAGTTTGCTCTCAATATCATTGAATTAATGTTCTGCCATGTCTGTTGTGCTTTTTAAAGACTCCAGTGCAAAATTTAATTGTCGTGTTGAATTTTAGCATCCTTGGTGAGTTTTCTTATTCCGAACAACAACCTATTCTTCAGAACTTAGAGTGTCCTCTGTGAATTTCTATTTTTAATTCATAGTGGCCATATTTATTATCCCATTAAGAACATAATATTTTCAAAAGCTGCCCTCTGTTTTTCAGAGTAAATAATTTTCAGAGTAAATAATTTTCAGACATATTCTTTAAATTTTTTTCTCTCTCTTTAGGTGAATACTTCTTTTTAGTGACCCAAAACATTTTAAGAGCTTTATTGAGGTGTAATTTACATACCATAAATTCATTTGTTTTAAATACAATTTAATGGTTTTTAGTAAATATATCATCATGCACCTATCTCCATTATACAATTTTAGAACATTTCTATCACCCCATAAAGATCCCTACCCATTTGAAGTTTCCTATTCTTACCAGTAACCTCAATCTGTTTTCCAAATCTATAGCTTTGTATTTTCTGAATATTTCATACAATTGTAGTCATAGAATATGTTGACTTTTGCATCTGGCTTCTTTTACTTCTCCAGTGTTTTTTGAGGTTCATCCCTGTTACAGCATATATCAGTACTTTATTCCTTTTTATTTTCAGATAATATTTGGTTATATGTGGATACTACATTTTGTTTTTTCTTTCATCAGTTGAGGAACATCAGATTATTTTCCATTTTTGTGAATGATGCGCTATGAACATTCACATACAAGTTTTTGAGTGAACATATGTTTTCATTTCTCTCTGGTAGAGATCTAAGAGTAGAATTTATGGGTTATATAATGAATTTACGTTTAACTTTTTAATGAAACTGCCGAACCCTTTTCCAAAGCAGCTGTACCATTTTACTTTCTCACCAGCAGTTAATTGGGGTTCCAATTTATCAACATCCTGCCAACACTTATTGTCTTTTTTATTATAGTTATTCTATTGAGCATTAAATAGTATATCATTGTGGTTTAAATTTTGTTTCCCTGAATTTGAACATTTTTCATGTGCTTATTTTTCATTCATTATCTTCTTTTATGCAATTTCTATTCAATTTTTTGGTTTATTTTTAATTGGATTATTTTTCTACTTATTCTTAAGTTCTAATTTAAGCTATATATTCTGGATACAAGTCTTTAATCAGATGTATGATTTGCAATGTTTCCTTCTGTGGCTTGTCTTTTTACTTATTTTCTGGTGTCTTTCGAAGTGTAAATTTTTTAAGTTTGGTGTAGTCCAGTTTATAAATTTTAAAAAATCATTTACACTTTTGGCATCATATCTAAGAAATTGTCGCTTAACCTACAGGAAAATTCACTCTAATATTTTTTTTTCCTACGAGTTTTCTAGTTTTAGCTCTTACCATCAAGTCTACAATTCATTTCAAGTTAATTTATGGTGGGTTAAGTGTCTAAATTCATCTTTTGCATATGGAGCCTCAATTATCTCCATGCCATTTGTTGAAAAACTATTATTTCCCTATTGAAATGCCTCAGCCAATGCACTTTCATCTAATTCTGGCCTATCCATCTAAAGTCTGCTCCTACTCCCTCAGGCCCACCAGCTATGAGGAAATTTGAATCTTAGAAAAATTTGAAGCAACTCAGAGAAGAAAATACTTGAGATGTGATCATTCTATTTTATTGTTTGGGGGTATTTAATATAGAAGATAAAATAGATTTATTCTTTGAATCACTTTTTAAGTGATTTTTAATTTTAAATGGATTTGAAATAAAAATAAAGACATTTTATCCATTAAAGTCATCTGTAAAAGAGATTGTTTTGTCTGCCTCATGTTGAAGCAAGTACCTAAAAAAGAACAGGCAGGGTCTAGGAGTACAGAAAGGATTCCTGTAAGACACTAACTGGAAGATTGGGTTTCTTAAGTTCCTTCCACATATATAACTTTAGAAGTCCAAGGCAGAGTTCGAACACTCCTCTTGTTACTAAAGGCCAAGTAGGTTATATAAATGAGTAAAGCCATCTGTATTAAAAATGATGAGACAAACTGGATATTATATATCTCAATATTCAGTTTCAACTCAAGGTTTCCAGGACCAACTTTATCAGGTCTTCCAGTTTTTCAAGAGAAACTGGATGTCTTAATTTTTGAAATGTAACTTGTCTATGTTTTAAAATCTGGAAACAAATTACAAAGTTTTAAAGTGTAATTGTGGACTTTCACTTTTTAATCTAATCTAGGAATTAACCCCAAAAACTTGCTTCTACTTCCTTCCACTGTATTTTGGGAATTATTGAATACTCTGACCTTTAAAATTTTATCACAAAGTACCTTAAATGTGTAATTGTAAAATAAGTTTAAAGCACTTTTGTATACTCACTCCTTAGCATCTTGCTATTTTGTAATGGCAATTTAGCGTATTTCTTACAAGATTCTGAACTTGATAACAGCAGTGATGTTAATATCACTGCATTAATAAAGTAGAAGCTAATTCAGACACAATATTAAAACCACTGGACAAATACTCATTTTAGCCTATAAATGCTGGCTGCTTCAGTTTTTTGTTTTTGTTTTTTCCTTTACCTCATTGTAGAGAATATTCATAAGGAACTGCTATCACTAAAGACTGCTATGACTGCTTGCCATAATTTACTAAATGCATTTTAATTGCTAAATGCAATAGTGCTTAGAACCCAATTCATTAACTAGAGAAAATTAGAAGGAAATATAAATCTTTGCATTTTCTGATGACATTCATAGCTTAGTAAGCAAACATTTACTGTGGGTCAAGTATCTAAGGCATACAAATTTTAACAATTATTATTTCAGAAGTTATTAATCTGGTTCTCAAGTTAAAAAAAAAAAAAAAATCTCAGCTGAGAAAGTTTCCAGTCTTAAATCCCTTTGCTTGTGTAGGGCTTTCTGAGGTCTTTGCATTGTATCTATCCAAGTGTAATACATGATATGACTATTAGAGAAACACTTATCCTGTTGCTTTTGTTTTCTAAAAGAAGAATGGTCTTGCTTCGGGATTCAGGTCATTATTGATAATTTGGAAAACCCTCTCACAACTATATTCTGCACCAAAAGAGGATTTTTGCAATGATGTAAGAGCTTCCTGTATTAGCAACTCTCTAACCAGTAACTTTGTCCCCCTTGAGCGTTCTAGAGTAGCTTAAAGAATACAGAGTCATTTTCCCTGAGGATCTAGAGATTTTTTTTAATCATATAGTTTGAACCACACATGGAAGGCAGGCAATTATTTGGTCCAACTTGACTTTTAAAAGGAATATTTTTCACAAAGATTTTATAAGCCCCAACTTATACCCAGTTTCTTTCCGATTGTACTTCCTCTGAGTCTATGGCAACCACATCCCAGAAGAGAAGCCTCCACTTCTTTTCTTCTTTCTGAAAACCTGTAGTCCTTAAGATCATGAAAGATAGAATTTCTGGAGTAAATTTAAATGTTTTGCTTTTCAAGTTTCTGGCTTAGTTAAATTTCACTGTACTCGTCATGGAAAGCGAGTTGCAATCTAAAAATACTTAAGCGCTATTAGCAAGCAATATGCTAGGAAAAGAGCAGAAGTCTTCTCAAATAACTGTTGGCATCGAAGAACTTTTAAAGAGGAAAGTCACTATGCAACTCTAGAGCCTTTCAAAGCCTGAAGAGATAATCCTGATTCCCGTACAAAGATTCAGAAGTTTCCTCTTTCATTGGTGGCCTGGTTTGAGAGCATGCTCTACAAAATTCACTCATTAATATTCCTTAGCAATAAAGAATTCATAGACCTCTATAGTCAATCTGACCTCTGCATCAGCACAAAAGGAGAAGGGTTGGAGGAACTAAGAAAAGGAAATCTCACTGAATTCTTTTATTGGAAAAAAAGAAGAAGAAGAAGAAGAAGAAGAAGAAGAAGAAGAAGAAGAAGAAGAAGAAGAAGAAGAAGAACAAAGAATATGATTCAAATCATTTTAATTTGGCATTGGTTCTAGGTTTTTAGAGCAGGATAGCTTTTTGCTTTTCCAGATTTTAAAGTGTTTATTTAGGCATTCATTGGAGATTAAAAAAAAAAGTTTGGAAGCCTCGTAACTCAGAAAATAGGAATTAGGCTTATGGACAGAAGTAGATAAGCTTCTGACAGAGATGGTTGAGTTATTCATTGCAAGCATGGGGCTCCACCTCTGTAACACACTTGTGTATACTATTTACACCTCTGCAACTTTGTGATGTGTACCTTATGATGAAATCCAAAAGGAAATCACCATTTTCCCTAGAATAAAAAATTTAGACACTTTTTATTTATTAGTTTCTTCTCAAAATAAATTATGATTTAAAATGATCAATTTTCTTTTTCATATCTTTCAAGATTGTTTCTTGGAGTAAATAAATAAATGAAGACTTTCTTTTTCTCTCACCTCCATTCTATTCTCTGATAAATTCTGACCTTCTTAATCAGTGAAAATTTGGAAAATCTAATCCTTAAATTATAGTAGAGAATTTTCTGAGTACAGCTTCTTTAGAATTTGTCTTTATGGAATCTTGTGAAATTAAAGATATTTTTCTTCCCCAACCTAGGAAAACTCTAGAAACAGGACAAACAGAATTTGCTAAGACTAGGGGCAGAATTGACAGATATAAAGTAGAAACCTACATCCAGGGAACACTGTAAAGATGTATACGTGCATCACTTCTTCCTGAAAAGGAAGAATAAAAGCTAAGTTCAAATAGAAGAAATACTTCAAAAATGTGTTGAGCCAGATTCTATAATAAACTTGACTGTTGGAATGAATTTTATTAGCTTTATTAGCACCTTTCGTGCTAATTGAACATCTACTTTTATTAAAAGAAGCATCTGCAATTTAGAACCAAAAGGTGTGCTTTTGTAATCATTTATTTAAAGCACAGTTTTATTTAAAATTTTTTATGAAACTAAAATATTGACAAAGGTAGGGGGAAAATAGAAACAAGGAAAGTACATTGTTTCATTTTTTTTTCTATTTTCGATAATCCCCTTCAACTCTTTTTCTTGAACTTTTGCATGTATCTTTATGATGTCTCTAAGGGAGAGTGAGCAAAAGTGTGCAAGATCTCTTGAGGGTAGAGTCAGAACTAGCATGTCATCTCTCTTACCACATTTTACTGCCACTATATTTTGTTGGTCAAAGCAAATCATAAGGCCAGCTCAGGCTGAAGTGGTATAGAAATAGACTCTGCCTTTTAATGGGGCATACTGCAAATGGACTGCCCACTGAGAGGGAAAATACAGCAGTTTCATAAACCATTTTACTATTGGAAGCTTTACTTACTAATAAGAGTCTTATGTCTAATGTATAATAGACACTGACTGGGGCCCACAGCATAGGAGATGCTCCTATGCTCATAATTTCCAGATTATTTATTGTAAGCCCTTAGGGAATTCACATAGAAAGTAATTTAGCCGACATCACAATTATCACACAGATATTTCCCCAAAGCTAGGGAAAGTGAAGGAGTCAGGAGGAATGTCATTGACTTGGTTCCTCCCATGATTGAGAGCAAAGAAGAGGATAATAAGAAAGCAACTTGGAAAAGTGTGACCTGAACTTGAGGGAAGGAAGATAAAAGCAGAGGCTCTGAGACTTGGAGGACCAGGAGCAGAAGAGAAAGTGTGGGAGAGAAGCCCATGAATAGAAGCCAGAAAGACAGATAGTCCATCAAAGGATGTTGGTACCAGATATCTTTTACAAAATAATTTCGTGACCCAAAATCTTAATTTGAGACCCTGGGGAAAATGGATTGCTAAAAATCACGAAAAGTAGTAAAACAATGAAAAAATATCATACGTCCGATTTTAAATACTTTTTGGCTCACTCATTTTTTGCTCTTTAGTCTTTTGTTTAAAAAGTCGAGGCATTTTTATTTTTCCAAACTTTAAATGGAACTCTGAAGATGGTCTTTTATTCGTTTTAACCTTTTACCAACTTGTTGGGTTGGAATGCTTCAAAAGCAAATCTATGAAAGAAATAAAGTTGAAATAGCCATTTTCTCATTTATCTGAGATTGCCTGAGCAACTACTTTGTGCCGGGTGTAATTTTAAGAGCTGGAGCTCTAACAGAGAACAATACAGAGAGCCTGTGCAAGTGAGCTCATTCCAGAACAAGGAGACTGACATGAAACAAATACCCAAGTCAGATGACGGGAGAAGCTATGGAGAAAAATGAAGCAGGGATAAGAAGACAAGGAATGTGTGGAGCAAGAGGAAAGAATGTATTTGTTATTTTATATGAAGTTGTCTGGGAAGGTCTTTCTTATTAAGGACCCTGAAAGAGCTATGAGAATGGGTCGTGAGAGCATATTAAGAACAGTGTTGCAGGCAGAGGAAAGGCCCCACATTTGGAGCATGCCTGGCATATTTGAGGAACCACAAGGATGTTTGTAACAATAGAGCAAGGAAAAAGGGATGAGTGTGTTGGGAGATGAGGTCTGAGAGCTTGTTTGGAGTGGGAGTGGGGCTGACTACATAGAGCAGGGCAGTGGTTCTCAGAGCCAGCTGCACATTATACTAATCCTGGGAATTTGGGGAAAAAAATGCCTGGGCCCAACCCCAGAATCTGTTTTAATTGGTATGGGTTGAAGCCTGGTCAAGTCTTTTAAAACATTATCACTATAGATTCAGTGTGTTATTGAGGCCTCCTATGGCTAAGTAAAGCAAAGCTCTGACTCTGAGCAAGATGGAAAATGGCTGGAAGATTTTGCACAGAAGAATGACATGACCTGATTATCCTGGCATGCCTCCTTCGCCCACACTTCCCTTGGCTCCCAAGATCATGCTTTAGTGTAGAGCTTCTTTCTTGTTCAACCTTTTTAGGGGAGAGAGTGAAGAATGTGGTCATCAGCAAGATCTCCAGGCACCCTCACATGCCCTTCCTCTGCCAAGCTCTCTAGTAGGTGTCAGGGATGTGAAAGAAAGGAAGGAAGAGGTCTTCTAGGGACAAGAGCCCCTCCTGTTCTATTCCCAAAATGAGTTGGAATCAGTCTTAGTCTATTATGGCTGCTATAACAAAATACCACAGACTGTGTGGCTTATAAACAACAGAAACTTATTTCTCAACAGTTGTGGAAGCTGGAAGTCTAAGAACAGGGTGCCAGAATGGCTTGGTGGGGGCCCTCTCCCAGGTGGCAGACTTGTTATATCCTCACATGGCGAGAGAGGCTAGGGAACTCTGTGGGGTCTCTTTTATAAGGGCACTAATCCCATTTATGAGAGCTCCACCTTCATGACCTAAATACCTCCCAAAGGCCCCACCTCCTAATACCATCACATTGGCATTAGAAATTCAACATATGAGTTTTGGGGAGACTCAAACATTTGGACCATAGCAAAGCCAGAGTTTCTGCCTCTTTGCTTTTCCCTCCAGCCTTCAGTCAGAAAACCCCATGCCTCCCTCCCAATGTTGCCCCGAAGTGATAAGTATTTACAGGATGACTGTGAGAACCAGTGAGTGTGTATATCTGCTGACCTCTGTGCTGAAAATACAAAAACACATTGCTCACGTGTAATATATGTAAACTAGTGCTGCCAGGCCCATGTAGCCAAAGCATGATAGCATGGAGAAAGATATGCTCAGAAATAATATAACCCTGTACTCTTCTTCCTGTGGAATAAAAGTGTAAGGTGGTTATTCAGAGCAAGAGTTCTAAAGCTGAATAACTTGCATCCTGTTTCTAACACTTACTAGCTGAGTGATTTATCCTTTGTGTGCTTCAGATAATGGTATCAAACTCATAAGACTTCTAGGAATAAATGAATGGATACATATTATGTGCTTTAAAACATACATGGCACACATTTAGTGCTCAATAAATACTAGATGAAACATAGTTATAGTTTCCTTCTTGATTTAATCACCATACCAAGGGATCTCTTTAATTTTATCAAAAACATAGGAGACTTCCATACATATAATATATCTTTCAGTAGCATTTTTGACAGGTTCTTCTCTGTTTTTTAACTGTTGAAAACATAAAGATGCTGCATATTAAAAAGTGGACCAAATTTGAGGAAGAAAGGCAGTCTCGAAACGTTTTTAGAACACAAACAAATCAATTATACGATTGTTGTGCAAACATAATTTTTGGCAAAACTCTCTAATTCCTGGCCTTCACATGGATAAAAAGAACAGCAGCCTCTTTTGGACAAAGCTGAGGCTGGGAATGCAAAGAATTAAAATGTAAACAAGACACTTTTTCAGTGTTTCTCTAAAGAACCATCTGAAGTGCCTACTTTGCAAACAAAGATGAAAATCTGAGATTTAGTTCTAGCCTCTCAAACTATTCCCCTTTCAGAGGTTTCTGGATTTAGTGGATGAAGGTAGAGCAAGATGACAAAGAGGGAGGTGAGGAAATTTTGTCCTCATACGAAAGGGATTGTTTGGACTTACATTATGTCTCCAACTTTCTCTGACCTAAATGAATTGCTCATCTCTGTTTTATCAGAGTCAGAAATTTAAAAAGAACTTACTGGAATATAAAAAGATGATTAAATATTTAGTGAAAATTTAAATATGATACTTAAAGGTATTAAGTCGTATAAACACCTTAAAGGCAGTATACCTTTATTTAAGGGAAAATCTTATTTCATATTTTTATCTGAATTCGACACCCCACCTGAGTGATATTTAAATACAAGTAAAATAGAAAATTCCTCTTAGAAAAGAATGGCCTAGTTTCAGCATTTCTCCTACATTAATTCAGAGAGTTCATTTTAACATTGCCCACAGGATAAAGTCTAAATTTCTCAGCTACACAAGCTGATCTCAAACTTTTCAGTGTCTTCTGCCTTGTCTCTATATTGGCTCTATTTCAATTACTTATTTTCGGAAGTCAGTGACTTATAAGGCACATTCATTCTCCAAGTCTTTTCTCCTACTGTTTACTTGTTTTTGTTTGTTGAAATTTTGCACATTCTTCGATAATAAGCTCTCTTGGATGATTTTCTGTGATTTCCTCAGATCTGGAACCATAGCTGCTTCTTTTCTCTCTCAGTTCTTTGTTAGTTCTTCATTTCATGCCCTTAGTTAATTCTGCCTTATATTTTAGCTAATTATCTGCTTCCTTTTTATCATTGTAAACAGCTCTTTGAAGGGAAAGCAAAATATTTGTATGCCGTACAGTATCATATATATGCTAGAACTCAACAAATATCTGTGGAATTAATGAAACACAAAGACTAGGGGAAAAAAAGTTCTCAGAACTGGAGTATACTTTTTCTCATTTTCTTTGCATATGTAGTCCCTCTACCTCATGGGCATTTTACTTTGCCACCTTTGTGTCTGTATATCTTCCAGAGTAGTCTGATCGTGGACTCTCCTTGCTTAAAACCCTTAATACTCCTAATTTACCTTAGAACAATAATTTGACCTTGGTGACATAAACTCCCAACTTTATTCAGTGTCTTTCAAGAGATGACTTACACCAGCAGCAAATCTCACATCGCTCCTCTCCTCATACTTTGTTACAGCCATATCAAATTTCTGTGTGTCCCAGAAACGGTCTTTCTACACGGAATGTTTCATTGTTCCATTTCTCCCCTCTCCATCTTCCATGGGCTGACTCTTCATCTACCAGATGCAAAATAAGATGTTAACTTTTTTCTGGAAATCATTTCTAATTCCCCATACCTTCTCCAGCCTCAGATGGGAGTAAGTCTTTCCCCTTGGTGATCTAATAGATAAAAAAGATCAGAAAGGCTTGGGTCAGGACATAATTCCGCTTCTTCCCAAGAAGTGACTTTAGACCAGTGCCTCCCAAACTTTATTAAGCATCAGAACTGCCTGGAGGGCTTGTTAAATCATAGCTCACTGGGCCCCAACTCCAGAGTTTCTGATCCAGTAATTCTGGGATTAGTCCTGAAAATCTGCCTTTATAACAAGATACCACGTGACAAAGATGATGTCTTGGGTATCATACTTTGAGAACTCCTGCTTTGGATAATTTATTTAACTTCTCTAAGTTTTAGTTTATCATCAGCAAAGTGAGGCTAAATGGGATGTTTTAAGAATTAATTGAGATAATGTCTGTAAAGTGTTTGACATGAATTAGTACCCAATCAATATTAGTTGATATTGTTTTTACATTATCATTGCTTTCATCACACTATGAATTGCAGACTGGACAGACTATTTGCCAAGTGAACTAGGAACCCCACAGAGAGCAGAGAGTATATTGGTTTTCTTATCGTTGCATCACAAGTACCTTATGAAGTGCATTAGTAAGCACTAAATAAACATATGCTAGAATAAATGCAAATTAAAAGCATTCAATAAATAATAAATAAAATGAAGTTAGGTGCTTCTTTGTAGGTAAGATTCCCTAGTTCAGCTCACTATATTCTTTGTTTTCCAGGGACTGTTTTTGCTTACTGGTTCCTAAATTACTTTTGGTTATGGCGAATCAATCCTCACAGCTTTTGTTTCTCAGGAGATTATACAGGCAACATAGAGAACATCTTTCTGTAAGAACTAGAAATAACCACATGGACTATTCGTGTGGCTCTGTATTTTCAGTTTCATACTGAGTGAAAGCAGTTGCAGCAATGTATTCCTCTGCCTTCTGTGTCTGAACATATGCCTTCATTTAACACTGGGTATGGATTAGAAATTAAAGTGAAGAATTTAATTTGTAGTTCTTTGCAAATTCATGATGCCTCCTCTTTTGAGAAGCCTTTCCTAATTTTACTGTTAGTCTCTACTCTTGGCCTCCTTGACCTCAGAACTTTGTATTTTATATTCACTCATTAGTTCAGCAATTTTTTTCACTGTCTGCCATGTGGCAAATATTATTCTCATGGTGGTGATGCCACAGTGAGACTAAGTCCTTGCTTCACGAAATCTAAATTAAAGCATGGTGTTTACCAACTTGTACTGTAACTGTTTGCTTCCCTGTCTCCCATGCTAAATCGCAGACTTTCTAATGGTAGGTATATTATCTGATTGATCTTTGGGTCTCCAGCTCAATGTCTGGTATCTGATAGATATTCATACATATATGGATTATTATTGAGAGAGAGAAAGACCCTCTTTGTTACACTGGTACTTAGAAATATACTGCTAGTTCATGAAATGATTTGGCACTAGATATATATTATTTGACCTACAAGGGGATAACTTGTTTGAATTTCGATTAGGGCCAAGCAGAAAAACGTGAAAGATTTTACATAACAATCCAGGTTTCCAGCCTCTCTTTTCGAAAAAAGCCCTCATTTCTGTGCTGCACTAACCTGCTGAAGCTAATTCCTCCTCTGCCCGCTCCTTTACATGGCGTGTGCCTTCTTCATGTCATTACAACCTCTACTATTCTCTGTTGTATTACACAGGTTGTATGTGTATATATGTGTTGTGTGTGTTTGCATGGATGCGTGGTGAGGAAAGAAATTCTTCATATTCTACATAAATCTGCTTAAAGTTTCCCTTTATAGCTTATAACAACCTAACCCCAATTGGAAATAGTACTTTATTTCTGCTTTTTTTCTTTAGTGATGTAGAATACCAACAAGGATTTGCTTTCATTTAAAATATCTAGCATATTGAGTAACGATCTAAATTTTCTCCAAGTTGTTTTTCTGCATTTTCACAGTAGGTTTCTTGTATTTCTTAATTAATTAGATAATTGCCAGCTTCTCTTTTACGTGATGAGTATCCCAGTCCAAAGTAAAAACATATCTAAATCTATCTGTTTGGGTTTTTTTTTTCCTCCTTAATGATTATTGAACTAACACTTTTCATTTGGCTTGGTTTTGTCATATGAGATTAGGACACTTAAAAACATACAAGTGACTTAAAATTATAGTTTACCAAACTAAATATATTAATGATTTGTTTCAGCTATCCTTAAAAAGAAGAGGAAGCAAAGATTTGCCAAAATCTGAAAAAAAGGCTCAACAGACTCCCACAGAGGTAGGTATTAAAATTCAACTAGTAGAGCAAGCACTTCTAAATGTATATATTAAGCTACTTCTGTAAGAAGACATAATAGCCAGATATACTCCTATAAAACAAAGTTAAATTATGCATGTTGATTATGTAGCTATAGATGTGAGCAGTATAAAACTTTCAGTATCTTTGCTTACATAGCTAGGACTAATATCTCTATTATTATTGCATGGACACTGTAAGCACATGGCAAAATAGCATTAGTGCTTTATGTGTTCTCATGCTGGAGAACTGTACCCGTAGTGCTAATATTATTCACTCATAATTAATAAGGTCAATAGAATGGCTGTTCCTATAGTGTCAGGAATGAGTAAAGAAAGGAATGTGGTAGGCAGAGATGGTGGAGGGGAGAGGGGCTCGTAATGGCTTTAGCGTCCTAGACTGAAGTAATTATCAGTACTCATGACTGGGGAAGCAAAAGAAAGGCAACGAAAGAATAAAAATAAAACTTATAAGTTGTATTCAACATGGGCTTATTAAGAACCTTAGAAACATAGCCACTGTAAAGGCTAGTTCTGCTATTGGGGTGAGCAGAAGGTGCTGATGGACATAATGAAGGAAATTTTAAAACAGAAAAGGAAGTACTTGGGCACAGAAGTGACATTATGGCTCTCCAAAAACATTTGGCTAGATATTGACTTTTAAATTTAGTTGGAATCTATAGTAATATAGTATGCTTTAAAAAAAATTCTTACAAGGGTTTTTCTCTTAGTAACTTTAACTAAAGCAATATGTAAATATACAAAATTTGAAAAAGTTGAACTCAATTATTTTTTTAAAGTAAAGCTTATTAAATGTTTATTTTCCCTTTTGCTCTCTCCCTACTCTATTCTTGGTTTATTTTCCTCCTGGTACTTGCATTTATAGGCCGGAGTCTCCTACCAAGATTGTTACTCTTTTTTGTACCATTTTTTTCATTTCCCTAATAAATTCAAATGTTCTCTGTCACTACACCTTTCCTACTCTGTCTGTGCCATAACTTTAGCTACCTCACTCTAAATATTTTGCTGTGGGTCATTTCACATATTGCCATGCATCTTCTTTCCCATCTTATTTAGGGAAAAGTTGCTATGCGCTTGTTCTAAAACATTAAGTCAGCTTTAGTCAGTTTATTTTTTAAGAATTCACATTTGATCTATTGTCTTACTACCCACATTGACCTTTGCTTATTCTTTTCAACAAAATTCTCTACTCCAGGAGTTTCTAACTCTTTGCTCCTGGCTCTATGGACCCCGCCCACACTATGTGCATGTGAGCACCTTTCTGAAAAAGACATCCACAGCTTTCATTAGTTTCACAGTGGGACCTGGGACTGTACAACAGTCGGTATTTGCAATCCATCAGTTTTTATTTCATGAGCACAAACATCCTGGGAAATTCATAAGTATGCTGTTGTGGCCTTTGAAGTCTCTGTTATCTTTTCTAATTCATTTATTTTTCGAGGTTATTACCTATCTTTTTTCAAAAGCCTACCCCAGCAGATTGATCTGAATTGGCCTGGCTAGGAGATCTTAATTATAAAGTAGTCCATAGATAATTCTATTGCTCAGTCAAGGCTGAAGACCATTGATTCACATAATTTATCTCCTGTACTTAGCCAGGGCATATTGTAGGCAAGGACCACTTATTCAGCTTTGACTTGTCAGTGTTTAGTGTCTGGCACTCTGCAAAATTCTCAGTACACACTTCTGAAAACATCTCCCATATCTCCCTTTTCATGTAGCCACATGAAATTGCCAAGATGCTATTGATTTTATCTACATAAATGGCAATTTCATTTGGCTCAGTCTACTATTGTTTTGTGTAGCATAGCTTTGTATTTCATTTGTTTATTTGCTTCAGCTTCTTTGATGTATTTCTTACATGTTCCTATAGCAGCCTAGTGACTTTATGTACTGAGAAATGGTATTGCATAGCAATTAAGAATAGTAACTTAAGGGACAGGTTGCCTAGATGGAAATCTCTGCCACATAAGCTCTATGGCCTTAAACAAGTTATTTATTCTTTCTAGGCTTCTGTTTTCTCATCTATAAAATAGGGATCATAATAGATAGTTGTTGCACAGATTAAACGAGTTAAAATATGTAATTTTGTAGAGTGCAGTTTAGCTTCTAGTAGTGGCTAAGCCAAAGCTAGGCTCAGCTCACGTCTTTTGGTCCTTCATCATCTTTATGTTCCCCCTCCTCATACGTCTTTTGTATCTTCTTAACAGTGAGTCTTTCAGGTACACGAAATTAAGAGACAACTTGCTTCCCATCTCAAAGCATTATAATGTTTCTTGGCTAGCATTCGCTGTGAAAATAAAAGCATTCAGTTACTATCGATGAGGCACTTTCCATATAATCTCTTATTTAATGATTTCAACATTTATATATGGTATTTTAATGCCCAGTTCTAAATGCAGCCTACAGTAGTTACAGGATGAGGATGCAAGGCATATTGGCATAGAGGGTTCTTAAACTCTTGCCATTGTAAAAACTATCATACTTTATGTCTTGAAAAGATTCCCTCTTAAATAAATAAAATAATGATCATGCCTATCATTCTCCTTCCTGCTAATGATTTTGTTACATGCGGTATATGTTCAAATCTTAAAATAATTTTTATGTTTCATTCGGTTGGGAGAAGAGCTTATATATACACAAATCAGATATCCTTCTCTTTTTGCTTAACATAGCCCAGTCAAGTGTTATTCTGCTCCAATCTGTGACTTATGTCACACCCTCTGCTGTTTTGGTTAGATTCAAACTGTAGCATTATACCTTTTTCTTTTTCTTTTTCTTTTTACTAGCGAATAAAGGCCTTGCCTTCTAGTCAAAGACTTCTACCATACATGTAGCCCAACCTAGCTTCCCAGTCTCACCTACTCTTCCTTCTCAACAAAACCTAGCCTATGTAAAAAGATGTTTGATAGTCATATTGTTGGTCACTTTTCTATTCAAACTTTTCTGTTCCATTGTAATTCTTGGCTTACATGACCTTTGACTCTCATCCCCTTCCCCACCCCCAAACCTTTAACTATTTCTTATCTGTCCTCCTTTTGCTTTCATCTCCTCTTGGGTTGCCTCTGAAACCATTGCAATAGCTTCATCCATCACCTCTATGCATTCCATTCTCATGTGCTCCCCACTGGACCTGAGCTCTCTACAGGCCCAGAAATGTAATCTTCGTAGTCTTCCACATGGCTGTTTCCACTAGGTATGCCTCCATTGATACACCTCAAAGATAGCATTTTACATATTTAAACCCATATTTTTTATGGGTTTAAAAATCCATATAAAACCTGCTCCTCTTTGTTCATTCTTTACCTCTGTTATTGGCAGAATAATCCATGAAGACATCTAAAGTCAAAACGTCATCGTTATCTTTGATTCTTCTGCTGATATGGTATTAAACATTGAAAATGTTCTTGATTTCATCTTCACTGAATTAGTTTGAGGGTCCCAACACATAGTCTCGTACAGGACAACTTCTGTCTACCTTGAGAAATGGATTCTCCCATCAAATCTTTCTGTGATATAAATTCTTATCCTTCCCTCTCTCTATGCTCCTGAGTTTCTCTCATCTCTCTGTGCTCCTCTCCTTTCTTCTAAAGTTGTTCTAGACAAAAGTATACAAATCAACACATCTGATTTCTTTTATTTCACCATCACCCTACTTTTCTCCTCTTGCATTTTTCTAGAGGCAACATGTGCAATGGAAAGAATATGAGTTTTGGAATCAGCCTGAATACAGATGTGCTCTGTCAATTATTAACTTGTGCTCTACTATGTTAATAAACATCTCTGAAGCTCAGCTGCCTTATCTGTAAAGTGGACATAGTATCACCTTCCTCACAGGACTTATGTGAGGATGTAATGATATAAGGAATGTTGATGTTCAGGCTCTACCACCCAGCAGCTCTCAAACCCTTCCTACTCATTTTCATTAGGAGATGGGAGGAAAGGAGACCTGTGCCCCGTTCTCCATCTTCTTCTATCTCAAAGGCTCTGGGTCATATTTACTGAGCATCTCAGGCAGCAGCTCATTATTCTTCTCACCTTCACCATCAATGGCTGCTACATCTTTACCAGAATTCATCTCCAAAACAGCTGACTCAGTGCTGGAAAAGGAAGGCATTTTTATTCCTATTTAAAATGAGGAATCTAAAGTCCACAGAAATTACATGGTTGGTCCAAAGTACATACTTAAAAAAGAATTTGGAGAAATTATCCTTAGGAAATATGTCCTTGGACATAATAAGGTGCTTTTATATTAGCTCTCAGAGAAAAAGTTGATTTCCATTTATCTGTTTGTACTTTTCAATTTAGTTAATGATTAGAGTTTGAAAGTTGTCCTAAGAATGTGTGAGAAGACCTTCAATAGGGTCTACTCCATCATCCTTTTATCAGGCAGAAGCAACTCTCCATTTCTTCCTATTCTAAGAGTAATCTAGATGGAACCTACCTATATCTCCTTGCATGGGCCATTCCAGCATTAAACTTTACCTACTTCAAAGACCTTTAAAAACAATTCTCCCTTGAATGAAGATGGAGGGCAATGACTTTCTGTGTGGCACAGTGACTTTCTTAGTGTCAGACAGAACTGAATTCAGATTTCACCTTTGTCCTTTGCTACTTATCAGCTGTGTAACCTTGAACAAGTTACTGAACATTTTTAAAGCAGATATTTTAATACCTACTCATAAGTTTACTCTGCACATTAAATTAGGTCCTTCTTGTAAAGAATTTCACAGAATCTGGCTGCTAATCAGTGTTCAATCCACAGCAGTGAGTGCATACTAACCACATGTTCCTTCCAGGGAATAGGTTTCATATGAATTACAGTCAGGGGGAATTTAAACCGCATAAACAAACAAATGATAGCCAAATAGTTGTGTGCAGTTACAACATATGATAATCTCTGAATAGTGATGACCACTTTTTTTTCTTTTCTCATTTTATTTCCGGCTTGTAATATTGTCCTAATCTTTATTTGTCAAAGAATTTAAATGATTTGGAGAAGATATAAAGCATCTACTTCTCTTTCTCCTCTCATTAAATCTTAAGTACAGGAAAAAGGAATAATTTGTGCAGGTGTCCTCATTCGGTTGTTTTCTTGATTTACATAAAAATGATCTCCCATCCTCTTCCCCTCTTTTCCCAAATAAGGAGGACAATGAAGATCTGAAATGCCAGCTGCAGTTCGTGAAGGAAGAAGCTGCTTTGATGCGAAAGAAAATGGCCAAGATTGATAAAGAAAAGGACAGATTCGAACACGAGCTCCAGAAGTACAGATCCTTTTACGGGGATCTGGACAGTCCTTTGCCCAAAGGGGAAGCTGGGGGGCCTCCCAGCACCAGGGAAGCTGAGCTCAAGCTACGGCTGAGGCTGGTGGAGGAAGAAGCCAACATTCTAGGCAGGAAAATCGTCGAACTGGAGGTGGAGAACAGAGGCCTGAAAGCGGAACTGGACGACCTGAGAGGCGATGACTTCAACGGCTCCGCCAACCCCCTCATGAGGGAGCAGAGCGAATCCCTGTCGGAGCTGCGGCAGCACCTGCAGCTGGTGGAAGACGAGACCGAGCTGCTGCGGAGGAACGTGGCCGACCTGGAGGAGCAGAACAAGCGCATCACGACGGAGCTCAACAAGTACAAGTACAAGTCCGGTGGCCACGATAGCGCGCGGCACCACGACAGCGCCAAGACAGAGGCCCTGCAGGAGGAGCTGAAGGCGGCGCGCCTGCAGATCAACGAACTGAGTGGCAAGGTCATGCAGCTGCAGTACGAGAACCGCGTGCTCATGTCCAACATGCAGCGCTACGACCTGGCCTCGCACCTGGGCATCCGCGGCAGCCCTCGCGACAGCGACGCCGAGAGTGACGCGGGCAAGAAGGAGAGCGACGACGACTCGCGGCCGCCGCACCGCAAGCGCGAAGGGCCCATCGGAGGCGAGAGCGACTCGGAGGAGGTGCGCAACATCCGCTGCCTCACGCCCACCCGCTCCTTCTACCCTGCGCCCGGGCCCTGGCCCAAGAGCTTCTCCGACCGCCAGCAGATGAAGGACATCCGCTCGGAGGCCGAGCGCCTGGGCAAGACTATCGACCGGCTCATCGCCGACACGAGCACCATCATCACCGAGGCGCGCATCTACGTGGCCAACGGGGACCTGTTCGGACTCATGGACGAGGAGGACGACGGCAGCCGCATCCGCGAGCACGAGCTGCTCTACCGCATCAACGCGCAGATGAAGGCCTTCCGCAAGGAGCTGCAGACCTTCATCGACCGTCTCGAGGTGCCCAAGTCCGCGGACGACCGCGGCGCGGAGGAGCCCATATCCGTGAGTCAGGTACAGTTTTGCCTATTGCGAGCCACGGTGATGGCGAGGCTGGCCCGCGGAGCTGAGGTCCTCGGTGGGGCGTCACCGCGCACCGACTTCCACGCTCCGCTTTAGGGACGTCACAGCTCAGAGCCTCACTGGGCTGGAAGCCCCACGGAGCACCTGTTCTTTCTCACTGTCCTTCAGGCCTGAGGTTTTTGTCACTCAATCACTTAGTAGTTATTTCTCCTTTTTCTTTTTTAAACATAAATTTACCCCCTCACCCAAGTTTTTGTGTAAAGATTAAAGGATTTCTAAGATTTATTATTATTGTAGGTCAACATTTTCAGCATTACTCTACTAATTCTAATAGATCAAGCTGCAAGAAGATCCCGAACAGGAATCTTCAATTGTTGACTTGTGATTTTCGAGCCAAGACTCGAGTTTAAAATAATTTTTAAATATGAAATCAGCAGTAAAGAGAGATGATATTGTGTCTAGAGCCTATCAAAAAGAATAAATGAAAGCCATTCCTTTGCCACAAATTGAAGTAACATGATTATTATTTCTAGAAAATATCTCTATCAGCTTTGTAGTGCAGACTCTCGAGACTACTGAACGAGTGTTATACTTTAGCTTTAAGGCAATACTAATTTGGGAAACCAGCATTTTTCCCTCATCCTAATTTGTAGCGGCACACCCGATGAATTGGACTGAGCTGCTCTAGCCAGGTATGGTGGCCAAAGACCAATGCATTTTATCAAGAGTTAATCACCTAATAGATAATTCGTAAAACGAAACAGGCAGTGCTACCCTCTCTGGCAAGCCTGGTGTCCTGTATCTATTGGAGAACCTGTGGAAGTACAGCAGCATGCATGGCTTTTAAAGACACACAGGAAGTTTAAATTTAAAAAATCAGTTTATACACAGAAGCATGACTGACATTAGATTAGCTGCCTGTTAGTCACAACTAGAAAAATTGCAACCCTATTGCTTATTGATCTTGCATGTTGCTCTGCTTTGCTATGGAAAAAAATATATATTTATGATAAGACTGTTAGATTTTTAAATGTTGAAACTTATTTTCTTCTTTTTATTGTAGCAAATAATTGGTTTTTAGTTTCCTTGTTGCAGCTTTTTGGATACTTAGAGCATGTGATTTTTCAGTTATACTCTCAGGGGTAAAAATAGAAGTCAGAGTGAGAGAAAACACTGTGCATAATAAGCTTTCAGATTTGGTAAATAGAGGCTTAAGGAAGAGTTCTGCTTTATCTGAATTTGAATGAATGCTTAGATTAGTTGATATAAATGTAAGTTTTTAAATATTATTATTAATTAACTCTTTTCTTTGTCTTTGCATTTACCTTCCCAGATGTTCCAGCCTATCATTTTACTTATTCTCATTCTTGTATTATTTTCATCACTTTCTTACACAACAATATTTAAACTTGTCTTCCTTTTTACGCTGTTTTTTGTACTGTAAATCTCTCATCATTTACCATTCATTATAGTATTTTCAGTTTGTTTATTTTGTTCACCCTTCAAGACAAGAAGTAAAAGAAGTATAATTTCTGTAGTAACCAATGCTATAAAAACACTGAAGACTGCTTATTTCTTTAAAAAGACCCATCTTACAACTATCAAATTCAATAAGAAGCCGAAGCACTAAAATATTTCAGGTAAGGACCTAAGTGTGACTTTTTTTATGTAAATAATTTTAATTTTTGCGTCTGTTTTTTACATCTTAATTACTCTTCTTGATAAATAATTGGCAGAATGACTGTAAAAATTGGCTAAACCTCTCAATTATTTCTCAGTAATTGAATATTGTGATAATTCAAAAGCTAGACATTCACAAATTGGGCACATTTCCAAAAATATGTAGGTTTATAAACTACCTTTGCTAAGTTGCATTAGACTAACAAGATAATTTTCATATCCAATAAATATCTATGAAAATTTTGGTGAATGAATGAAATGTGACCCTTATGGAAACTGATTAATTAGTTGCATTGATGTTGGTGTTCTGTCTAAAGAGATGTGTTTGGAAGCATGAGAGTTTATTAGGCCTTAGTTCATTGAGAAAATAATTATCCCCATCCTGCATTTGACAAGCTTTGAACCAAAATAGCACTTCTGCATTTACCTATTATACTTGGAGCCATATGTTGCTAATCGAGTTTGTTGCCTGGAGTCCTGTCCTCTATATTACAGGGGTCCCCATCCCCTGGGCCATGGACTGGTATCTTTCTGTGGCCTGTTAGGAACCAGGCCATACAGCAGGAGGTGAGCACCTGGCGAGAGAGCAAAGCTTCATCTATATTTGCAGCTGTCCCCCTGCGCTAACATCACTGCCTCAGCTCCACCTCAGATCATCAGGCATTAGATTCTCAAAGGAACACCAGTCCCCGGTGCCAAAAAGGTTGGGGACCACTGCCTATAATATATTGTCACATGGAACTGTGCTGGAGCAGAAAATATGCTAGAAATAGAGTATGTGAAATGTTTTGAATAGGGAAAACTATAGTCATTCTCTAGAATTTCATTAAATCACAAACCAAAGCCAGTAATATAGTTCGAGTCAGAAGTACTCTCTAGACATAAACTTAGTTTGGCGAACCCGAGTACCCACTTTCTCCTCCTCGCTGAAGTGGCCTGGACAGGCACCATGTACCCAGAAGGCCCTATTTGGTTCATCTCATTGGCAGTTTACCCAGTGGAAAGGTAGAATGCATCAGTGGCACCCAAGATTCATAAATTCAGGCACTCATTGAAGCCGCATACTTGGAAATACTCTGAGTAGTTGGTGGTTATGAAAATCTGTTGGAAAGTGAAGTATCTTGCACGTCAGTATGAAGAATATTATGTGGAGCGTCTTTGTTCTATTCTGTAAGGTGATACTGGTAACAGAATTTATTTTGTGACCTAATGCCCAATACCTCCATTTCCTTTTGAGTATTAATTTTAAAAAAGAAAAAAAGAAGTACTTAACAGTAGTTGAAAATTCAGTTTAAAATAACTGCTTTTGATCTCCATTTCTTTTTTATCTCTTTGATTTATATTTCATTTTGTTTTGGAGGGGAGGAGAGACCTGGAGTGAGAAGTGGTTAACCAGCAGTTGGAATCTGTCACTACACATTTCTGGCTTCTCATCTTGGAGATTCAGAAGGCTAGGTAGAACTTTATGACAAAAAAGAGTGAAAAAGTTTAAGTGCTATATTTAATTATTTATTCAAGCATTTATTTATTTAAAAATTTTATCTCAAAGAACGAAATTACTTTAAAAAACAAAATCTGTCTGTTAGATCCTTGATAAGTCTCCAGGCCAGCATCTCAGAGGAACCATTTAGGGAAAGGAACTGAAAGGAACTGTTTGAGGGCTGAAATTTATCTGAAATGTTTATTGCCTTTGGAGCCAGATATACCCAGCTAAACAGCTACCTTTGGAGTATTTGATAGTATGTGGAGATGTGGGTTGTCACATGACTGAGAAGCTCTACTGGCATTTAGAGGAAAGGGGTTAGAATTTCAAAGCATTGTCCTGCCCTGTGGGAAACATGGTTATATAGTGCACTTGTTTACTTCAGAAGTCTCATGGATACTTACTACCCTGTGTGGCTTTAGGAAGCTCGCTTCAGAATGCTAACCTTCTGTATCATGAGAGGAATCAAGAACTAAATAGTTAGATCACTGGTTCTCAACCCAAGCTGCATATCTGATTTCCCGGGGTGTTTTTAGAATTGAGGCCCTACCTAACACTAATTCCAACTGAATGTATGGACCCAGGCATTTATGTGTTTTAAAACTCCCCAGAACCACAGCTTTAGATGTTTGAATTATCTAAGACATATATATGCAGCTTATACCAAGGTTACAGTAAACTATGTGATACTAACTTTATAAAATCATCAGTTGTCTAGGTTTGAGTACACCTTAAAGTTCCAGCCATTTGGTGAATATCCAGATCCTCTCTAGAGCATTTCTATCCTTGTCATACAGCCTTTTCAATGACAAAGCAGTTCTATTTCCACACTGATGATAGTGTTAGAAAACTCTCCTTTCACTAATACCAACAAAATCGGAGAAGACAAATAGGAATAATACATGACAGAAAGGAGAACCAAGATGAAAACTGTGTGTACAGGGTCACACACACACACACACACACACACACACACACACACAGATCAGGCACACGTGCACATTGAAAGCCTCCAGATGATCCCACACATACACCTTGACAATCCACTGCTTTGTCATTATATAGTTATCTCTGCTGCAGAGCTTCTCCATGTTTATAGAAAGAGGATATGGTGTTCCACAAATCCATCAGGAATGATGTGTGCCAACTGACTCTACCCTCCAAACCAAGGTAGGAAAGAGCATACACAAGAGATATGAGAATGAAGCAAAAAGGTAGAGCATGAATCTTTGGTCTATTTAACAACCATTTTTAAGTATGTACTATTTTCAGTAAAGAGGAAAATGAGGTTCAGTTTCTACTCTTTTTGGGCCTCTAATTGGTTGATTGAGCAGGATAGACATGTAAACAGCTAACTCTAATATGTATTCTTAAAGAATTGCAAAAAAGGCCTTGTGGTTTTAATTGCTTATTGGACACCTGTTGGCATGTTAGATATTCCTAAGAAAACACAATAAAATTCTTAGGCATTCTGGGATGAGATGCCATAAATATATGCAGGGGTGGTGCATATACCCCCAACAGTATCTTATGACCTGGATTAGGAAGGATTGGCTAACCAAGCGAGATCTGGGCTAACCGAAACATGAGCCCCACCTTCAGGAGTTAAGGTCATCCTGGCAACAGGGTTGTTAATCTTACCTTTGAACTCCTAAGACATTGATTTTTCTAGAAGAATTTCATGAGAATCTTAGACTCAATCCAGGTTCTCCATATATGAACCCCAGTAAGATGTTGGGGAAAGGAAGCAGGACTGACTTGACTACTGCTCACAGACTGTGGAGGACTGGAGTTCACTCTGACAGCCCCTCTGAAGTTAGTGAGGCAACTTTACCATACAGTCAAAGTTCAGGGGAGTTCTTTCCAACTCTGCCCTGCCCACTCTGTAGCTGGCTTCCCGGAGCCTGCCTGCATGTGTGCATGTTCCTCTCACACACTGTGGTGCACAATGAGAGCTGCAAAGAATTCAGACCTGCCTCCATCTTAGGGGACTGCTGGGGGCCAGTAGGTGGGAGGTGATCTCAGCAAACTGCCAGCAGGCACGAAGTGAGTTTGTCCCTTTTCTTATTCTTCCTGGAACTTCAGGCTGTTCTGTGAATACCCAGGATCTAGGGTACATCTGTTCCTTACATTACAAGACACAGACATGGGAAGAGAAGTTAACAAAGACAGTGCCCACAACCTCAGAAAGAGTTTCCAGTATCTTCATCCTCTCCCCTTTGATCCTGTTACTTGCATTGTATAAAGCTAGTTCTAAAAGTTCTAATACCCTAGCTTCTTAATTCACCAAAAGAACAAAATCTCCCCATTATTGATAGATACAAAGATCTCCTATTTGTGCCTTTGAAGCTATATTATTTAAACATCATGTTGAAAATAAATTCAAACATCATGTTGAAAATAAATTCAAACTTTATTGTAGAAAATTCTCTCATGTGCACATTCTTAGCTGTAGGAAAGAGTGTCTTTAGTAATTTGGCCTAATTTAGGAAAAAAAGAATTCCATTGGCTATTTTTAGGCATAACTGACTCGAACTCATGAAACAAAGGAAAATTCATTGCTGAGCTTGGAATGTGTATTGGCCTGCATTCCCCAACCTTCACTTCAATTTGTGTGGCAGAGACGGGTATGGCTGTTTAATCAGCTGCCTATGAAGTTTGGAATGTCGCCTTTGAACCTCAGCCTTAATTTCAACTATTCATGCAGCGTTTGTAGCTACATCCTTGTAGAACTACAGCCGCTTTCATCAGATGCCTAATTGAATGTAAAGATTGAAAAGAAAGTGGTAGAGGATAATATCAGAAAGTGAGAAAAGTTGACTGTTTATTAAACAACTGGGATTTGGTACAGTTCAGAAACAGTATTTGTGAAGACAGTAATGCTTAAATCCAGTTACAAACCAGTTAAGTCTAGTGAAAGATAGTTTTGATTTTATGTTTGTAATTTTGGTTTCACTTTTGGGAGAGGAGGTGATCGTGTATACATTTTGATGTAACTAACATTTCCTGAGTAGGTCCTGGTATTATCAACAGCCTATCTGTAGAATTTCAGAGGGAAACTCAGAGAGTTACAAAGCTTTATTGCCTGGATATGGCAGGAAAATCTTCATAGAGACTGTAACAAATGTGCTTCACTTGTCTAAGTTTGAGTAGACCTTATGCTTCTAAACAGTGCTTTTGTGTGGATCATTTGGGAGAGGGGGCCATGGTGGTAGCTGTTTAAATGTTGCCCATTCATAGAATCTCCAAAGGTCCTTTCCATGTACCTTAATAAATATACACTTTCTCTGCTAAAAGACCCAGTCACTCTAAAGTACTCAGTAACAGTTTTAAAATAATTCTGTGGCTGTCCTGGTGAAGTTGTCAGTAATTTTTAAAACACTTCCAGGAACAACTTTCAAATAGAGTACTGT
Source organism: Pteropus medius (assembly GCF_902729225.1). NCBI lineage: Eukaryota > Metazoa > Chordata > Mammalia > Chiroptera > Pteropodidae > Pteropus > Pteropus medius. Next base: position 175,916 of record NW_024340700.1, on the reverse strand, counting down.
TAGAACCACACTTGCTCAGAGACTATGAGCAGCAAGTGTAACACTTATTTCTTAAAAATAAGGAGAAACTTCAGAAATGTCCACTTTTCACTGTCTACTGTTAAGTCAGGCTGTGTTACCCTAAAGAGCCTCATCTTATATCTCAGATGTTTATGTTTAATAAGCTCAAAGGTATTGACATTTTCTGAATTTTCAATTTCATTGTTACAATTATAAAAGATTTTTTAGTTTATAGTTGTATGAGTTTTCCTATAACCATTTTTCCAAATAGGGTACCATCAAAACCTACATCTAAACATAAAATTGCATGAATTTATAAATTCATAAAATTGACTATGACATGAGAATATATAATCAGTGGTTTTTAGTAATTATTTAGCCTTTTCAAAAATATTCATGTAACTTTATTGACTGGTGTATTAGAATGTTTCTTTGAATGTTGTCTAAACCAGACAACATTCAAACTCAGTTTAGGTATTTCAAACCTAGTTCATATTACTTTTCTTTTGTTTTGATGATTTTTGCTTTAAATTGTCAGTCCGTATTTAGATATCTTAAATAATTGAAAGTTTTTTATCTTGTACCAAAATAAATATTAAATAAACAGTGAATTAGAGGACTCTGCACACACACACACACAAAACATAGAATCTTTCATAAAAATTTAGAACACTGACCTATTTTACAAAATGAGAAAATGACTTTGAAGTATTCAGGAATGGTACAACTATTTCAGGAGCTTCAATATTCTGCACACTCCAGAGATGGAGCTCTGGAGGTTATCGACTGAATAAGTGTGCTTTATATGTTTATTTTCTGTAGTCATTTCTAAATGTTTTGAGTTGAGCTGCTTATTAATCTATGTTAACAAATAAAATGCAGAAGTGATTCTCAAAGGCTGGCAAACAACATTTGTACCTTTCTAAGGTTGTCCAACATAATGTACATTTAAAGTCAACAAGTCAGCTCTTTAAATTCATCTCAAAAGTACCTGCATTAACCTAGGCCTTTGAAAATTAAGAGGATGTGCGGGCAGAGAGAAGCTCATCAGTTTTCCCACTTGCCTCAAATTCTTTAGTAGGGGAGGGGATTTAAGAGCATTAAAAAAAAAAATAGAGTCTTTTCTTAAAGTCAGAAAACTCAGTTTAGTGTCTAGTTTTTAATTCTCTTCCTTTTCATGAAAATGTGCAATATTTGCACAATCCATATCTCTGTATCAATACCTCTTGAACATATAAAATAGAGTTAGCTTTTTAAATAGAGCATCCAATGTGTCAGCTCAGATCAGTTATTTAGAACTTTAGAGGAGGAGTTTAACATGACAAATCAGCCAAATTAATTTATTCTGGGCTTTAGATGACTCTTAGGAATCTGAGCTCCTTTGCCTGAAAGGAAATGTGAATCTGCTGAGATACAGGACCATTGCATGGAGAGTCTTAGCGTTACTCTAACTGCTTAGGTTCTATGTATGGAAAAAGCCACATCAAGCAGCCAAAGGAGATAATTGAAAGAAAAATGAGGATCCCGAGCATTGGACCTCACAAATCTTGAGGTGAGAAGGCCTCTAGGAGGAGAAACTTGTGTCTCTGGCCACACTCCTCACTTTAGAAGGAACGTAATTTATTCATATCTGAAGCACTGATATTTGTAGGAAGCAGCTGGATTCAAAATAACAGGGTGGATTCAAAATAACAGGGTGGATTCAAAATTGATAAGAAAAGATGAAGTTATAGGAACCTTACTGTTCAAAATATTTCAATGCTAACAACAACAATAACAAAAGACCATAGTTTAAGGGCCAAGCACAGCATCAAGGTATTGTGTTTATAGTCTCATAGGGACTTAGTGAGAGCCCTTGGTGTGTAGAATGGGTCTGGCTGGCTTTGCAGAAGTCCTCTGATCAGAGTGTGACTTGGAGCCCCCTTCTGTGCCCTCTCCAGATCTTTTATCTCAGCCTTCTCACATCATGATGCCACATTTCTTTTAAACCCTCAAATCTAGCACCGACTCATATGGTTCCTCATTCTGATCTTCCCTCCATCTCCCCACTCCATGATCCATGAATAAAACAAATTCTTTTCCTGAGCTCCAAAGCTTACCTTTATTGACTTGTCTTTTCCAGTCTTTTCTGCATGCTAGCTGTTCTTTTCTGTTTCAAGGTACAACTAGCTTCCTCTGCCAATGCCATTTTATTAGACAATTACTGAATATATAATGCTGTCACTTAATGGTGATAAATCTAACATGTCTGGTAGAAGATATTGGTGAGCTAGCAACTCTCTGGGGGCAGGAGGTGAGAGAGAGCGGTATTAATTCCTATGTCCTTCAGTTTATACTCACTAAATGGCCTTTCTTTTAGCTGTGCTTTATTGCTAGAACTTCCTGACAGAGAGAAGTGACTCAGGGTGGCCCTCTCGTGGTAGACAAGCATTCCCAAGGCCCCTTTCTGGAATAAGAGGCAGCCATACAATGATTCCTTTATTTACATTTTGTCGTCAGCATTATCAACATCTCCAAAGTCAAGAATCTGGAAATAATATGATGAGATGTTCAACACAAATTTGAAATCCATTAAGATCTGTCTCTAGTTTTAAATAGCCCACATTTGAGATTTTGTTTTTTCAGAGTACAGACCAGTTCTTAAAAAGAACAGATAGTTTTGAAACTTTTTTTTTTTAATTTTTAAAAAATATTTCTGTCATCTGGAAATGCCTGTACATAAAACCCATGACAGAGCTGCTTGGCTAAAAAACATGTTGACATGTTACCAGCCCGCAGAATAGAAGAGAGAGCCAGCATCCCATGATTCCAGGGGGAAAATGTCCAGCACTGGGAAAACAGCACATTAGCTAAAAAAACAACATTCTAAATATGTAACGTCCATGGATAATAAATGCTCTGTGTGTGACTCTCATAATTTTATAACCCAAACCAGATTTTTATAAGTATCAAAATTATACTACTTTTACTAACACAGAATCCAACCTCTGTCATTCTAGAACTCTAAAAACACAGGACCAAATTTGACAGAACCAGCCATGGCTCTTTATAAAAAATAAGAAACCTGGGCCTCACCACTGGATGGTCTCATTCAAAAAGTCTGAGGGAAGTTTCCAGCTTTAGTAATTTTTAAAATAATTCTCTGAGCGATTGCGGTGTGTGGCAAAGGCGGAGGGTCACACTAAACTGTGGTCCCATGGGTGGAATGCTGTGGTGCTGTAGAAACGAGGAGAGGCTCTCCACGTTTATTATAGATTTATCCCAACATAATGGGCTATTCAGAATGTGGGCGGGCATGCTGCAAGTTACATTTCAGGGATCTTCAGAGTTGACCAAGCTTGTTGAGGACAAGGACTGGTCTTATTCTTCTTCCAGTCCTCAGGATCTAACACTACACCTGACACAGAGTTTGTGCTTATAGACCCTTGTTAAATGGAATATTAATTGGAGTGCCCAAGACCTCTTTCTAGGAATGGAAGATAATTTAAGATTCAAGAGAGGTCTACTAAACAACTGAAATCATGTATCCTAAAGCAGGGTTCCCCAACCCCTAGGCCGTGGACTAGTACCGATCCGTGCCGTGTTAGGAACCGGGCTGTACAGCAGGAGGTGAGCAACGGGTGAACAAGCAAAGCTTCATCTGTATTACAGCCACTCCCCAGCGCTAGCATCACCACCTCAGCTCTATTTCAGATCATCAGGCATTAGATTCTCCATGGAGCACCGGTCCCTGGTGCCAAAAAGGTTGAAGACCACGGTCCTAAAATACTTTGAAAATTGCAAAGGGCTGACATTGTTCTAGAAGGAAGGATTATTTTAAATATGTTACCGATAATAGCCTCTAAATTTTAATATGTGTAAAAATGAGTCCAGTTTTTCAAGGTCTTTTCTAATTTTTACCATTTCGTTTTCAGTGAAAATAAAAATACTGCTAAATATGTTTAAAGAATAAAGGAAGAAGGGACTGAAAAACTATACAAGCAAGAAGTCAGAACCCACTCAGTCTCATACACAACCAGAGTTGTCATAGCATAAAGAGATTCAACAAATAAATGTTTTGTGATGTTTCATAATCATTCTTCAGACAACAACCTGTAAATTGTGTACCGCCATGCTATAGGAAAAATTGTGTGTTTATCCCCAGATTTTTTTCCAATCACTAAGTTAAAATTCTTTTGTCTTTGTATTGTGACTTAAGATTTATATTATTTAAGGACACAAGCCTCTTTAGATAAATAGTCATAAATTCTCTGCTATACGACTCCTGTGTTATACTTGGAAGATGGAGTATCATCTTCCTCATTTGGACTTAGAAGAAAGCTGAATTTAAAATTTGAGAAAGCCAGAAATCGACTTCTCATGCCCAAAACTCTTATCCCTGACTTCTAACCCCTTCCCTTGAATGCCATGGAATATTAAACTTCAAGGCACCAGGAATGAGAAGACCTGAATTCTATTCCTGGCATTGCTAGTAAGTGGTTTTGTGACCTTGAGCAAATGACATTAGGGCCTCTTTCTTCAACTGTAAATTGAGAAGATTGGCTAGATGATTTCAGAAGTTCTCTCTAGCTCTAAAATTCTGTAAGTCTGGAAACACCTGCTAGTGACATTTATATATTCAGTATTCTTCTTTTACCCTTTTCAAAATATTTTATTTTGTGGCTTAGTATCATTATTCATACAGACCTTTTCAAATCCTTTCCAGGATTTTTTGTTTGTTTCCTGACAGCAGCTGGTGTTTCTACATTTACTTTAAGTATTACATACGCTTCTTCATATATTTGTAATACATTGAAATAGGATTAGTATGTCATCAGATATCAGTGATTTTTCCAAACTCTCTGCAATACTCAGAGCAATAATTTGAATTAATTTCATATTTTAAGGTTTAAATATTTAAATGGCTTAAAAGTAAACTGAATTATTCAACAAATGTTGTTTTCCCCAAAAGATTTTCAGCCATTCTAACACCTGCTTAAAACTGTCAGGCACTTCAGAGTGTCTGAATATCACTATAGAGCTAAATACACTAGCATCAGCCTTTTAAAACCATTCAACTTATATACATAACAGTAGGCACTTTCCTTAAAACAAAATCTTCTTACAACAAAGTTTTTAGCGGAAAGGTTCAAAACACCTGTGCTGAATATGTATTGCCTTTGTATGCTATTATCTCATTGTATTACTTAGCATAGAGCCTTGCAGAGAGCTGTCTCTCCATGAGTAATCACTGTTATTACAGTAATTATTATTGTTATTGCTTTTAAGATTATGGTAGCAGGCTTTCAAAACATACATGATTTCATACAGTTGTCCTACATATACTAAAGCCCTACTATAAGCAGGTTATACTATTATTAAACTTTTTAGTTTTCCATGAGATATTTATCTGGAAGCAGGCAAAAATAATGCGAAAGTATTTATGTAATGCTTTAACAACCATACATAGGAAGTTCTTCAGATTTGAGGATAAGACCTTATTCTTTAAACTTTTATCTAGCTTTTTTGCTGAATTGGACACAAAATTGTTTTAGACACTTTCTTTAAGTCAGTTAAACCAAATGTGAGCAAGTTCTCACAGAAGCTGGAAATATTGCTGAGGAGGCAAGGTTGCCCAGCATTTCCAGGCTAGATCCATCTGGTCACGGTTTGGGGAGCCATATACTTAGGCTGCAGCACACCACAATCGAAAACAAGCACATGGGTACCTCGCTGGCTTTTTCCTCTCGTATTAAGTATCATCTTTTCCCACGGGCTCTGATTTCCTCTGATTTCTTTCCCATGGACACCACTATCACTGTAGATACAGGCAGCAAGTTGTCATAGAATCACAAAGAGCTATCAAGTTGGTCTTTATATGTGCCCCGTTTCTACTTTATTTAAAGATAGAAGTTTGCTATGTTTTCACAAATCTTTTGAGATTGTGCGTGTGTGTGTGTGCGCGTGTGTGCGTGCAATTGTTGTTACACATGTTGTTCTGCCACATCTAGGCACCAGGCTTTAAAGGCACTGAAAAGTGCATTCTGATGCTAGCTGGAAAGCGGAAAGTGAAAGGCGTGCAAAGAGATCATTCTTGCCTATAAAAAAGAAGTTGGCTTTTCTAGATAAAAGAAACCTAAAATTGGCCCTTGCCATCGTGTGATATTACCATCATCTCTTTTGGCAAGTTTGAAAATCCTGAGTTCCATTATAAAAGCTAAAAATGTCCTGGACCTGGAGTTGTTTACCCAGAGAAGGAGCTGCTCTAGAGTTACAAAGCTCTGGTTGGAAGAGGTGGCTTGAAGGCCGCCTCCAAGCAACTGACGTCACAGTAGTCTCAGCTGCTGCTGTGACACTGAGCTGAGCAGCTTTTTGATTTGTGAAAGTGGTGAAGGTTTCAAAGGGACTTGTCAGTACCGCTCTGTTGAATGGTTGGGCTTATTTTGCATTTCCATTTCTTGCAAAGAAGCAAGATTCATCAAACTGAGACTTCTCTCTTTAAATCAGCTAGCTATCCTTCCATTGCTAGATTGAGCAGTGGTGGAACATCCATAGGATTTCTCCCCAGAGCAAAAAGGTAAGTTTCTTTCTGAAAGTTTCAAAGCAAGTGACTAATTCTGGCAGAATATAGAGGGCTTGCTGCTGATATGCTTTAAACTTTGGATACTGTTTAAGTGGAGGGTGATTTCAACATCTGCCTCTTTTAGTGTCTGTGTCTGGGCTTAAAAACAGTGGGGCGGGGTTAGTAACGGATCTTAATGACTCGTAGGGAAAAGAAGGTTCAGCTGCTGTAAGTGGATTTCCCAACTCTGAACTGACAGTGCTATCTGTTTTCTGAGCCTGATTTTCAAATGCTGACTCTCAGTACTTCAAACAGCACTTTGCCTACCATGAGATTTCACTAAATTTATTTATTAGAATGTTATTTTTATTAGGATGAAGACTTTAACATTTATAAAGTAAAGCTCACAAGCTTTGAGATTGCTGGTATTTGAAAATTGCAACTAAAAATAAATTAATGTAGTTTCATCGAAGATGATGGTTTGCTCATCACATGTTTCAGTAATTTCAGTTGAAGTGTGTGCCATTTGTAATGGGTTAATTTTCAGTTAAGAGGTAAGGTTACCACTAAATCTTCTGTGTAAGCTGGTTAATTATAGGTATTCATATACCCAAGCCAAAAGTTTCTTTCAACACTTCTTTTTATAAGTTAAGAGATGTTCATCAGTTCATCTATATCTTGGATGTTTTCTAGTTTGAGTATATAACTGAAGAGAAAACAGAGAAGGAGAAGATAACAAAATGAGAAGGCAAAATTGATCTCTTCGGAATTGCATATGGTCGTATCTCTTTGATCCTATTGGAACATAAGGAAAATGCTGAAATAGCAAGAAATAGCAAGAAGTAGCAATAAAAATTATTCCCTTTTGCTCTGTATTAAAATCATACCATGGCTGTCTTTGGAAAGATGCATTTGCCAGGGAACAATAGAGGTCTGTTAATTAGTTAAAGTGATGTATAAATAACCCGGAGAAAGAGCTAGAGAATCTTGGAGGCAAATGGTGTATTCATCTGTTGTGTTTTGATATGAGAATTCCTAATTCCTCAAAGTTGAAAGGAAGCAAAGCATCTCCAGGGCAAATGATTCTTCTAGGAATTGTGAGATTGACAGTACCTACTGTGTGTGGCATGCCTACATTGAAATATACAACCTCCTACAAAGGAAAAATCTTCAATTACATGAAAAATAATACGTTTAAAAAGAGGAAATAGGAGAGCAAGAAACAAATACTCTGAACAAAAATCTCAAAAGAGAGAATTAGCAATAGAGTCAACTCCTTAACACTTTTTCGTTTGTTTGGCTAAAGTCCAGTTTTCATTGGGAGAGATGGAGATTGAAATGGTAATGACCAAGTAGGATTAAGAGCAATGCACTTTTCAGACAAAGAAGTGTTACCAATTGAGGCTAATATGGGAAATGAAAATGATTTATTATGAGACTCCTATATTACTCTTAAATTTTGCTTACTAGTAGGGCTGGAAAGTTAGCAGAACTATTTTCCTCCCATCACCATGCTTATGCAACCCACTCACAACTCTATGATTCTTGTTTCCGGCCTTGGAGAGGAGGGAGTAGCTTAAATGGATTATGTAATGCTAGCTTAAAGTTGTTGGGGGAAGAACGTGCGTATGACTAAGTAACACAGCTCTATCCTTTCACATTTGCTCTAATAAATTTTTATTCTGAATGAAATTCTAGAAGGAACGAAATGAGATGGGGAGTCAAAGAGACATGGGGAGGGTAACAGATAGCGGAAATCTTTTCTTGTCTCCCACATAGATTCCAATATCTGGGGGCGAAAAAGAGTGACAACTAGGAACAAAGAGAACTTTTATATTTGTCTCAGTAAAGAGCACAGAGTTTTTGAATCTGCTGAACCGCTTTACCCCATAATGTTTTATTACAGAACATTATGCTCCTACAAAGTTGCCCCATTAGTTGGATTTTTAAAGATATATCTATATATATATATATATATTCAAGGAAATTAAAACAAAATCAATTTTATATAAGATTTGTCTATTCAAATTTTTACCAGCAAAAATTTTCCTAAATATTTAATTTACCACATATCCTTAAAATACTTGAGAATACTGAGGACAGAGGAAAATCATTGAAAATTTAAGAGTTTACACATTAGACTTGCTTCTGTCAATTTTCTAATTAAATAGTGATCAAAATCATCAATTTCATTTTAAGGGAAAAATAACGAAGGGAAAAAAAGAGGGTGAGATGAAAGACGAGAAAAAAAGATAAAAGGAGAAAGGAACAAAAGGAAGAGACCAAGAATTAGGCATTTATCAAACACCTGCTATGATCCAAACAGTTTTAGGCACTTTTATTAAGCATTCTCTTGCTCACTTAATTCTCACAACAACTCTATGGCACCCACTTTATTTTTAGAGAAGAAAGCAATATATTCAGCCAATTTCATCTGACATTTATGACAAGACAGAGATGGTAAGAGAGTGAAATAAATACTCCCACAAAAATTGGCACAGATATTGCTCTATAGGAATTTCTCTCAAAGGCTTGTTTTTTATTCATAACCATTACAATTCTTGTCACTAGAATTGCTCTGGCCCTGGAAGGGGAAGCTCTGTAGATCAGCCCTTCTCTATATTGTGATGGATTTGGCCTTTTGCAATTAAGTGCAGGATTCTATCTGCTTTGGGAACATTACCTGGGTTTATGTACAGTGCAGTTACTACGAACAAGTCTGATTTAGAGTTTTTCTGGATGATCATCTTCAGGTAAATGAAAAAGAGAAGGGTCTGGCACCTTTTAATCTTGTTCTGGAAGTGGTTCAAGAGGAATAGAAATAAAAAATGGAGCCATTTGCTACACAATTAGAGGAGAAACTTTAGGATGATTTCTGAATATTCCCAGTGTTTTAAAGACCGTTAAGATAAAATATAGAATATCATAGGACCTCTTTTCCAGGTAACTTGATATCAGTCTACTGCCTTTATATAACTTCTTTGGTTAAATCTGCAACTATCTCTCGATGTCTTAAACCAACCCACTCTTCCTAAGACGTTCCAGTGTTAAATACCTGCTAATAAGCAAGATAGTTTCCGCTCACAGTTAATTACATACAGTTTTAAAGTAGTCTGCCAGTCTCTGAAAATAATCACTGTCTGCATATCCTGTGAATGGTTATTAAATGAGTCTAAAAGATTACTAGGTAATCATGATCACCGACAGATTCACCAAAATAAAAAGCAATATTCTGTATGTTCTTTACTGTCTTCATTTTATTAGGTCTTTGTGATGTGTTTATTTTGAGGCAACTTTCATTTGATATGGCAGGCACTTGTGGTCACTTGCTCATAATTTGGAGGGTAGAAAGAAAAAGAAAGGATGACAGTATAGAAAATGAGATTATAGAAAAGCATGACTAAGTGGATAAAATGAGACATGCTAGCATCTTTAATGGCTAAATCTGAAATTTCTTCTTTATCTTGACTGAATTAGCCACAGTATTATGAGTGCCAAAAAAATAGATAAAAATGATCAAAGTATCTGTAGCAAATTGTTTGAGAGAAGAGTAACATTATAAACCCCAATATTATTAGGATGTTTTTAAAGGTGGAACCCTATATATAGCACCAACATTTTTATACTTATCAGTCTGTTATAATTCTGATTGCAGCTCAGAAAATATATGTTTGGAATAGTTCACTACACAGATATGCATATTCAGAACAGTCTGACAAAATTAAATTAGTCTTCAATGTTTATCTTATTTTTGGGATGTGAAATATGCAGGCATCTTCTGTGTCTACGAAATGGGGCATTGGCTTCATTCCACAATTCCAGTACCCAGGCAGCTATTGACTCTTAAGAACTTTGCTCATAATTAGCATAAGCTACCACCTGCTAAGTTAAGGCATTTTGGCTATGGCCTACAAAACTGAAGAATTTGACTTCTTATAGGCATTGATTATCTCAGATGGAGATTCAGACATGTTAGATATGTTTTGCTACCCATTTAAAAAAGCATATGACTTTATTAATAAAAATTACAGTGGAAGTTAGAGCAAGATTTTTTAAGCAAAAAAATAGGGAAATTGTTTAAATTTCTCAAACTACTTTGCATTTTGTAAGTCATGTAATCTTTAGAACCCTGTGATTAGCCTCATTTTAATGTAAACAAACTAAACCTCAGAGATTTTAGCTGATTTATAACAGTTACTAATCTGGTATTTTAAATTGAATCTTCGAACTCTGAATGCGCATACCCTCAATGCTAGGAATCTAAATATTTTAGTCACTTCTTAATGTATTTGAAGATTTCCCTTCAAACTGAGCAAAATATTTTCTTCAATTATCTGTATTCAGCTATCTTAAATAGGTTATGGTATATAATCTTTTAGAAGGAGAAGTGAGCATGGATAAATTTTAGCATCTTGCTCCCAGGATAGTTTTGTTGCTTTTGCATTTTACTTCATAAAGTAAAATAATGAAAATTTTTTTTATGATTTAGTTTGGTTTCTCGCTAATACCCCAGTTCCATATTGACAACCAACTTCAGGATCTTAATTCAGTAATCGCATTTGGCATGGGCTTGAACTCTAATGTAAAATTGATACTCTAGTCCAGTACTGTCTCAGGACTAAGTCATAAAAATATATAATCTAGTTGCATCAGAGCAGGAGTAATTCTGTTGCAGCAGAATCTACCACCGTTACGTAGATGTGACCATACAATTGAATTTCAGACTTCTACTCTTAGATATTCATGAAAAATTCTATGTTTAGATTAGGTGGTTAAAGGAATACTTATATCTCACATCTACATTTAACCATGTTGTCCACTATAATTTTGCTGTCTGGTCTCATAACAGTGAAAAGAAACTTTGGACAATACTTATTTTTTGACTGCTTTATTTTCTTCTTAAGTAGATCTCTTCTTTTATGTCTAATTTTCCTATAGTTTATGTCAATGGTTCTTGATAAAATGATAAAATATTCCCAGAAAGCACATGAATTTGGAACTCTCTCGTTATGTTTATGTTAGGCTTTATTTTAAAGGCAAGTGAGACTGCTTCAAGTAGAACAACTTCAAGCTTTCAAGAAACAGTTAAGAGAAGGCAGAGACGAGCAGAAATACCACTTCACTAACACACGGTTGCCATGGATCTGCATAAGCAATGGGAGAACACAGAGACTGACTGGCACAAGGAAAAGATGGAGTTACTGGACCAGTTTGACAATGAACGGAAGGAATGGGAAAGCCAATGGAAGATAATGCAGAAAAAGATAGAAGAGGTACAAGTTGATTTGTTTCAAATACATTGGAAACTTGCAGATCAGAATGAAAGTTCTTTTGAAGTTCATTTTGTCTTGTAAAGTGTTTTTGTTTATTCCACTTAAGAGATGCATATCTCAGTGATATTTACTAGATATTTGCATAGGGACTAGGCTTATTTTGTAGCCCTGTATGAAAGTTAAGAACTTTAAATGTCACTTTAAAATGTATCAATTTATTATTTTCTGACTAGAGTGCCTTGGTATCAAAAGTGAGGTATGTATTTTGCATGAGTTTGCAAATACTGTGTCCAAGAGGAAAACATAAAGATATGATTGGTGAAACATATATTAGTAAAATTATAATTGGGCATTAAAATGTAGATTTTTTTCTGAGATGATTTATGAATAATATTTACTAAAGGTAATCACATACTAGATAATTCGATATAATCAAAAGGAGTGTCATATCTCAAACAGAAAATGGCAGTGGACATGATTTTTATTCTGGTAGGGTGTGCCACATTTATTAGGAAAAGAGTAATGAAAAATGACAGATCTCTGATACAAATAGTTATTTTATCTCCAATAACCATTTCTCAGCTTGTTGGGCCTGGAATATTTTCTTTAAATGTTTACATTGATGCATATTCAAGCTCCTTCCAACTGAAAAGTATTTATACTTATCTTGCTTTCTTCTGGTAACATCCGTGGTATTGACTTACATGATTTTGTGCAAATTGCCAAAATAATTATTTTAAGATTCCTTGGCCTTATTCAGAGGCAATCAAAACTAGTGCTTTATGTGTTTATACTGCAAATATTTTTTTCTTATTAACAGCCATATAATTAGTTGTGAATAAAATACAAATTGGCATGCTACACGAAAGAAGTCAAAAAAGAGTAGCTATTTAACTATTCCTCCAAAATAGAGCTGAAAAGGCAGGCATGTAGTATATGATTAGAAATTGAAAGGAGAATCCATTGCTTGTCCCTCTACAGTTTAGAAGATGTGTTTTTTAGTCTCTTAATTCTTCCAATCAGAGATCAGGTTGAATCAACAAGGAGATACCTAAGTCAAATAAGAATCCACAACTCCAATTAGAAACCTGAAGTCTTGGGTCATTGGCTCCTAAAGGTTTGTAAGGTCTAGTTAGTAACAGCTTTAGGTAATTCTAACATCCAAGCAAAACGATTAAGGGAGTCAAGATTAGTCTAGCCAATTGTTTAAGCTATGTATCAAAAACAGTCCGCTGTCTGGTTTAATCTATCCCTGTAAAGTAATTATTCTGACAGCTCTGTAGATTCCCTCTGTGGTAAACATTCGCCTTATTAATTAGCAGGCGTTAAACATACTTTATACTTAGGATGATAGTCCCTAGAAATACTGTTCCTTTCTGTATCTAGGAGACAAGGGCTGTAATGCTTTTTCTTCACCTGGAAACAGTGGCTGTAGAGCTATTTATGTCTTGCTGCTTGCAGTATACAGCTCTATAACTGAGGAATATGTTTAGATAATGTGCTTACCCAGAATACCCATAGATGATGTTCTTTAATGCCTGAATACTAGCATTGTGCTCTCCTTATCATACTAACATAGATTTTTTTGTCTGCTCCCAGCTTTGTAGACTTTAAGAAGATACATACTTCTTATAGACTACAGTGCTGGGAGTAGAAAAGATTGAGGAAAAGAGAAGGAAAATATCCTCACGTGTCGCAGAGAATCAGGACAATTTGTTTGAAACTAAAATTTAAAATGAACACTTGGAAAAATTATAACATACCATTGTATTTGTTCAACATTTATTACTGAGTTCTGTGTATTAAATCAGATGCAAATTATTCTACCATGTATTAGAGAATTTAGATTTCTGGGAGTACACATGTCCCTCTGGTGATCCTGAGTAATACTCATCTAGTGAGAGTTTCCAGCATTAGGTGTTAGTATGCTAATTGTTCTCTGTTCAGCCACTATCCATAGTCACTGTATTCGCTATTGCAAAATTAATATGTACATACTTGGATCATTTGAAATCTGGAATAATTTAGATAGAAACCCTGCACAGAGTTCATAGATGCCTGGGAATTTATTTTTTTAATCACATTGCAATCTTTCCTGCTTATCATCTTTGTTGAAATGGTTAGAATACCCTTGACAACGGCTGAGTACCAGATAATACAGATTCTCTTACGCAAAGTAAATTGTTTTCTATCTATGACATTATGTTATTTGTTTAGTCATACCTCATTTTAGTTTCCAAGAGTATTTACGATGGTATATAAAATTCTGCATAAGGTACAGTATGCTAAAGCAAAAAGAGAAAGAAGAGATAAAGACAAAAGGAAGGATCATATGTAAAATGGGTGCAGCAAATCTACCTTTCTAGTAACTAACACAAAAATTTTCAGATGTATATTTCTCAATATTCAGAAAACAAAGCAAACTTATTTCCCAGGAATAGCACGTCTGTCCTTGATTTTGAAATGAAAGCAATTTTGTTTTCACCCTTGACTCTTCAAAAAAAGGATGTTACCAATAGCATTCTTAGATTTAACATGGTACTTTTGAAAGTTGTTGCTTAAAATATCCTCAAGGTCAGCCAAAATCATAATTCACATAACAGTTCAATATAAGTAATTTTACAGGGGCCAAAGCAATTGATTCGTGACTGCAATTTGATGCTATCCTGACTTCATTCAAAGATAGATTTATAAGTATCTAGAGAAATAAATGCACTATATGTTCTTCAGGCATCAACTATGTATAGAGCTTCTCTCATCTGAGATTTAGGTAAATATTGAGAAGCAATAAATCTGTTATTCCTTAAATAATAAGTATAGCTCAGATATAGATTGTGGCTGTAAAATGTAGAGTCATTTGCTTTAATAGTTATTTGATAGTCTCCTTTGAAATGTGACAAGATCTCCCAGAACTCAAGCCAGAAGAGAAAGTCACTAATTTCCTCAGTTCAGGGATGAGCTGAATTAGTGCCTACAGGTTAAACTAAGTTCTCATCAAGAAATAATTTGGAATCTACTTTCACATAGAGAAATAGATGATCAAAGCCTTAGAGTTCTTTTATATCACATGGGATAAGGTCACATTTGTTTTAATCAGGATGAGAAACTTTTTGAATATGTATAGCTTTGGCATTTGGTATTGCCTATCCCTTACCAACGTAACTCCCAAAGGAAACATCTTTTGATTGCAAATGTCTACTTAGAGAGCAGAATGAACTGACTATATGAGATTGTCAATTATTTAGATAGTTAAATGTTGACATGCAGGTGGGATCATATGTTTAAAAACATGACTTTAGTGTTCAAGTCTTGTTTCTCACTGAAAGCAATTAGCATGGTCAGTAGTGGATTTGAGTCATTCCAATTCTGTAACAGTGCTTCTATATCTCACTGACACCTATATATACAAGTTTATTGTACATTTGAATGAGTTGATTTCTACTCAGAAAGACAGAAATTACTATCCATGCTTGACCTACTGAAAATAGTCTTAATGGTTTATCGAAGTTGCTCTGGCTAATCTCGATTTTAGAAGCACTATTCAGAGGTATAAGCATTAACACTCCAAGGTAGTATATAGTCATATGGCAAAGAGGACTCAAAACAGTGTGCTTAGTGTCAAAAAAATTGGCAAAGTGAATTAGGGGAGAAAAAAGTTTTATCTTTGTTTTCCTTACAGCTTTGCCATGAAGTAAAGCTTCGGAGGAAAATCAACATGAAGGAACGTGCTAAGGTCATTAATTTTGATCGTGAGAAGGCCATTCAAGATAAAGAGGTAGAATCTTCTCCAAATTATCTCAATTCAGGGCAGTGTGAATTTACAGGGATGAATCACAGGAATGATCTGGAAAAAGAAAATAAAACAGAGCAGAGCTTACTCAGTGAAGGAAATCAAATATGTAAGGAACAAAAAGCAACAAAAAAATCAAAAGTAGGGTTTATGGATCTTTTGGCCACAGACAATCAAAAGGACTGTGAGATCTGGCCTGACCTGAGGACTTCTGAGGAAGCAAGCAAGGGCTGTTCTGTTGCCCTCAACACAGTAAGTAAGATGTGACTGACCTAGAACTGTTTCTAAAGAAATATTTACATTTCCAACATTTCAATGTGCTAACACGCTATTGCTTATATATATAAAGGCTCTCGAAGAACTTGCCAAAGTTAGTGAAGAATTATGCAGCTTTCAAGAGGAAATTCGAAAGAGGTCCAACCACAGAAGGTAGGCTGGTACATCTCTGATTATTTTATGTTGGAAAATCAAGAAAAATACTGTTTTCAGTTAATCAGTTTAAGGTGCCACCTCCTTACACTTTGTTAATGAGAATTAACAATGAGTTATTAAAGTTTGTTATCTTAGGAGATAAAATCTTTAATTGTATATTTCTGTTTTCTAATTCTTAAAGCAAACCTAATTCTCTTTGTCATTTGATTATTAGGAATACATTTTTAGTATTTAGTTAAATAGCCTCCATAATAAATTAATATATACTTTCTAATGCAGTTCTTTTCTTTTTGAATATTTGGCCAAGGAAAAGTATAAACTGGACTAATCCACTTAAATACATCATTAGACGATGTCAGATTTACAGATGTGGTATTTTAATACATAATGATGTTCTATTGAAATATTTTATACCTAAGGGTCATTTATTTTTTTTGTATTTTTATGTATATAATGGAAACACATAATTTTCAGAACAATATATTGTAAATATGTACACACATATATACGATGCTATAAAAATGCTGTTTCAGTTCAGAAACACTCTTATACTTATAAAAGTAAGTTTTAGCTAAATTAAAAAATAAATTGGAATTTTCTACAAGTAAAGACGAATTGTTCTAAGGTAAACATTTATCTCCTAGCGAGTCAGTATGCTTCTATTAGAAAGCTGTAGCAATGTGTACCCTTATTTTTATTTAGCTGTTAGGAAGCTCAGAGAGAATTTTT
The DNA here is from genome assembly GCF_902729225.1 of Pteropus medius. NCBI lineage: Eukaryota > Metazoa > Chordata > Mammalia > Chiroptera > Pteropodidae > Pteropus > Pteropus medius. The sequence goes on along the minus strand of NW_024340700.1, from coordinate 159,151 downwards.
GTACTGATTTACAATAGATTTTCTAATCATATTTCATACATAATTTTGGCCTCTACTTGCCCATTTAGCTTTTGCCTACTATTCTCTGTTAAGTATTTATCTGTACTTTATTGTAAGCTAACTCATAATATTTTATCAGTTGAAGACATATAAATATGATTGATATTTATCAATATGATTAATTAACTTTAATTTGTGAATCCCTACTGTTAATATATTTAGGTTTTTATTTTGATTGAACTCAGAAAAGACTTACTTGCCAGTTTTGTTTTACAAATCATATCAAATATAAAGTTTTCCTTGTTACTTCATGGCCTTTAGGGAAAAGTTCAAAATCCTTAATATGTTCAAAATCCTTAATAAATCCTCAGAGACATTACAATTTAACCTAATGTTTCTCTCTCATTTTCCATTGCCTTCCTCACTCTGCTTTATAACTCATCCATGCCAAAGTACTCACTGTTCCTCGAATACCATAATGGATTTGTTGCAGCTCACTTTGCCTATCTGCTGTTTACTCATCAAAAAAATTCTTAACTTTTCTTTCAAGCCCAAATGACACCTTCCATTTAAAATTACTCTGTCTCATTGCACTTCTATTCATATTTCTGTCATACTACTTAGAATGTTATTTCAAATTCAAGGGGGAGGAACTTGAGCTTACATGACATAATGAATAGGAATTCAGTAGGCAGAGCAGAGGTAAGGAAATGACTAGAGAAAACCTATAGAAATGGAAATGCCAGTAGCACTCACCCAAGAGATTACAAGATCTAGGCTGGATATAAGTGAAGTTTTGAATAATTAAAAAAAAAAAAAAATGAAGGACAAGATTGGAAAGAGTTTGTATGAGAGTTTGTAAATCCTTGAATGCAACAGTGAGAGATGGGCTTTATCCTACAGTAAAAAAGACTTGGAGGTTTTGACTAGGGGATTTATATAAAAATGACATTTCAAGAAATTGTGACTAATTTTCCTGTAGCAGACATTTATTGCTTAAGCCATGGGTTCTTTTAAGAGCTTATTCTAAATAAAGTTATCACTAATATACCATGTTTTCTAATTGTTTAGGATGAAGTCAGATTCTATTCTCCAAGAAATGCCAAATGTAATTAATCTGCCTCATGGAGACCACATGATCAACAATGGCCAGTACATTCTTCCAATCAATTCAGAAGATGAAAAGCAGAAAAATAGAAAGAATCTGAGCTGTGCTGATATGCTGCAAAGCAATTTTATGAAAAAATGTGGAACTGATACAGTTGATCTACAAAGAAATGAAACTCCACCTGTTCCTCCACCAAGAAGCACATCTCGTAATTTTCCCAGCTCATATTCTGAACAAGCACATGAAAGTCTGAAGGAAAGTTTAGACCACAACAGCTGGGTGGCCCATGAGGGTCAAGGTGAAAGGAACTGCAGTCCTCATTTCCTTTTGAGGAATGATGGAATGTCTACACTGTGTTTAAATGAAGGGAAGACTATGAAAGACGGTATTATGTTTTCTTCTTTGGCACCAGAAGACAAAATAGATAACAAGCCTCCATGTAATGAAAATGTTGGATGGGGCATACGGTCATGCGACACAGTGATAGGTGCAAAAAACAGCCCCTCTACCTTGTGGTTTCAGAAAACCTGCTCTACTCCCAATAAGTCAAAATATGAAAAGATGATACTAGATCACCCTGCTAAATCTCATCCTGACCTTTATCTAAGCAATGACTATAGCTCCTTGGTGACACAGAGCAGTGGCCCACTTAGAAGTTTCAGTTGTGGCTTTGATAGGACTACTAGGAATGAAAAGCTGGCAGCAAAGACTGATGAATTTAATAGAACCGTATTTAGAACAGATAGAAACTGTCATGCAATACAGCAAAATCAAAGCAATTCAGAATCATCTCAAGATCTTAAGCCCTGTGATACCTTAATTACAGGTAACATATCAGAAAATGACAATGTGTCTGACATCCTGAAAACCAGTGCCCACATGACTGTACCTAGTGAAAATGTGCCTGATAATCCCACCAAAAAATCCACAACAGGCCTAGTCAGACAAATGCAGGAACACATAAATCCTAGCAATTACAGGAATATGCTCCACGAGCATGACTGGAAACCAAGTAATTTATCTGGCCGACCAAGATCAGCTGATTCTAGGTCAAATTATGGTGTTGTGGAAAAGCTGCTGAAAACCTATGAGATGTCAACAGAATCTGCATTGCAAAATTCTAAATGCTTTCAAGATAATTGGACCAGATGTAATTCTGATGTTAGTGGTGAGGCCACGTTGAGTCACCATTTAGAAATGCTCCAAATAGAACAAGAGCTTCAGCAAAAGACATCTATGTGTGGGGTACAGCAAGTGAAGCAAGGAATAGATTGGAAAAAGATAATAGAGGTGAGAAAGCAATTAATACATTTTGGTAGAACTGCATTCATATTTAATCATGGATCGGAGTTCAATCAATTGCCCGTTCATCTAAATAGAATGTAAGCACATGTTTTGGCATCTTCTCAACTTCTTGACCCTTAATTTGTGAGTAAATATAAACCTTAGGATTGTAACTCAATGTGAACTTGTTATAGTTTTTAAGACTAGGAGTAACGCATTATAACTTAAAATTCTGAAATAGGATAACATAGATATAATAAATGGGCTTAAGAATCTCAAGAAGATCAAATGTTTGTTGTAAGTTACTTGAAAAAGTATTCTGAGTATATGTGTTTTGATTTATAGAATTTTATTCTTTTAAAGTGTTTATGTTTTTAAAAGTATATGGAAAACATATTTGTAAAATAATTTGCACTTTCAGTTATTAGCTATGATTTGTTCCGTCATTTTCAGCATTTGATTCATGTTTTCTCTCATGAGATTAGTCACATGAATAGTACATTATAAAGTTCCCTTATTTGTAGAGCTAACAGGCAGTACATGGAAATAAAAAATTATAGCTTAGATTTTTTAAGGTCATTTCTATTTGTATAAATTTTTAGCATTGAATTTGCCAAAAAAAAAAAAATGGTATTTGAATAAAGTTATCCTTTTTTTTTATTCCAGTCTACTTTCAAGAGTATAATCCTTAGAAGTAGTTCTTCTTCCCCTGATCCTCTAGAAAAATAAAATTCCAAAGAAAGAAAAAGAAAATGCAGGCTATTGTCATAGAAATTAAGGCCATCCTCATTGCCTATCTCAGATGAAAGAGCAAAGGCTTTGTTAAAAAGGTCGAAAGAACCAAAGGTATCAAATGTGTCATGGAAGTTTTAACATTTTTTTTTAATTGCAAAGGTCTAAGATTGCTTTTCTTCTGTTAAAATAAAAAGAAAAGAAGAAAGCAATGAAACAAAGAGAAGGGAAAGAAAAGATTTTCAATCATCACATGATGCCTAGTATCGATAGTAACTCTTCATTAGCAATTACAAATTTTTCGAGAGCCAATAACCATGGTTCTTGATGGGAAAAAAAATGATAGCTAAGATAAATCATTTGTTTTGTGTGTCTTTCACTAATGACCTCTAAAAGTATTAATAACTTGACAAAAATAAACAAGATTTCTTCTATAAATTATCTTTTTGTTTTTAAATAACACTGAAACATAATATTCCACTAAGAAATGTCTGTAGTTCCATCATATCAAAGTTATCTAATATGAATTTCTGAATACTGAAATTATAGTTCTAAAAAGTTATCCATTGTATTAAAATTTGTCAGTGTGAAGATATCTGCAAGATTATTAAATGCCACATTCCATATTAGAAATGAATTGCTCTGATTAAAACATTGATGACCACCAATATTAGACAAATATCTTTTTTAGTTTTTGATGCTTTTTCTTGCTGTAAATATACTAATATATTAATCCCATTGTTGGGATCCGTAAAAAATTAAGCCCATTTTTGGTGCTGGTAGAGTGAGGTGAATGTCTTTTTTTGTGTCTTAGGAATCCGTGGCCGTGAAATCCTCACAGGGAAAAGGTTTTTCCCGACCTGCTAGACCAGCAAATCGCCGTCTCCCATCCAGATGGGCATCCAGATCTCCATCGGCACCCCCTGCCCTGCGAAGAACTGCCCACAACTATACTTTTTCTCTGAGATCTGAAGCATCGATGGTCTGAGTCTCTGGCCTGGATTGTTAGATTACAAAAGTCCCATTTGCCAAACAGAGCATTCTGAGTGTTTGCAGCCAATCGTGTCTCTTATGTATCTTTTGACATTACTGGGACAAACGATTTAAATCTTAACTTTCCATCAGTCTTCAGTGTTTTTAATCTATGGAATAATTATCTTCCTGTATGTTGATTTCTTAGATCAGAACTTTTTAATGCCATCCTCATTAATTTGCCAATATGATTTAAGTAGAAACAATGTACTATATTGTATATTCTAACTTTCTTGCAAGCTGCAGAAAGCAAGGTTATGTGCATGGCCATGTGTTTGTAGGTGCATGTGTTGAAATAGGAAGTACCTTAGTATCTATTTAGATAAGAAAATTTATGTGCTAGTGTTGACTTTGAAATTATAACATGTATACATACCTATATATTCTTTGTGTTTATTTAAAATTTTTGAAAATATACGGTACTATTTATATTTTGTATACCTTTTCATAGGTATCCACTTAAGGCATTCGAGGTATGTATATTCATTAACCACTTCCTTGGGCCCAGCTACATTGAAAAATAAGACTTATACACATATCTAACATTGGTAGATTTCTATATACAACTCATAGTTTCTTAACACATATAAGGATAATACCATCAATCTCCTGTTTTACTCTTTTAAATAAAAAAAAAAAAAGTCAGTTTTAACAGATCAGTCTTCTAAAGCAAACAAAATGTTCACAAAAGCTTTTCTACATGATTTGGTAGTCTATCGTGGCTTTCGCTGTATATTTGAGCCTCAGAGCCAGTTATCATGAGTCTCCCTTATAAACAACATAACTTAAAAAATGAATTTATTTTGTCAAATTCAGTAACAAGCATTCTTTATATGGAATATAAAAAGAAATTCAATTATGTTGATTTCTACCTTTTTTGTTAAAATTGTAGTAAGCTTTAGTTCCGCTATTTTATTTGGAGTCATACATATTTAGAGGTAAGTCATTTACTTTTCCATTTTTCTAACCTTTTTTTCTAAAATTAGCAGAAAAAAGACTAGTTTACATTTTTATGAACAAGTAAGATCAGGAATGATATTTCATTGAAAGCTGAATTATAATATATTTCTTACAACGTGCTACATAAAAAAGCCTTAAACTAAACTTTGGCACCCATGATTAGCATAAGGGATAGAAATATGTATTTTGGTACAATTTCCATTCAGTGAACACATCAAATCTAAATTGAGAATGACAGAAATATGAATGTTGAGGGGACTGGGATTCTGCATGGAAGATCTTAAAAGTAACTTTGTTCTCCATTGTCTCTCTGTAAAGCCAACTATGTTATTAGATCGTAAGTCTGTTTAAGCTTTACTTTTATTACCAAAAAGGTTAAGAAATTCTTAAGACAAAAGTATTCAAAGAAGCTTCTCCTTATGATATATTTTAACAATTTAGAGAAAGTCACTTCATAATACACCATGACTTGAGGTAGTAAGTCATTTCCAAATCCCAGACTGTCCTGTAAAGCTCCAGGCTGTTGCATGGTGATAGACAGATTCATACTTTCCAATAAGGACAGTTTCCAAGAGTTAAGCTGAATTAAACTTCTAGAATGTGAGGTTGGAACAGATGGTAAGTAAGGGCTATAGATCTACTCTTTTAATTCTTGTTTCTTTCAAGAATATCTCTTTCCATAGGAAGCCTACCAGAGAAAGTAACCTAGATACCAAGTGATGTTACTCACATAATATGATTTCAACCAGAAGGGAGAAAACACTGGAGAGGTGGTAGCCTGTGGTATAAAATGATGGACTTGTTAGGAAGATGTTGCTGTGTAACACTGGAGAGCCTGCCCAAGAACTGTGAGGCATACCTGTCCCTCTTCATCACTGTATTCCAGGGAGTCTGTAATGGATCTGTGGTTTTGACCTTTAACTACAATTTTGAATATTGAGGATCTCTTTCTCAAAATTAGATTACTGACCTCACCCCATAATTACTAAAGCAAAATTTCCAGGGGTGAGGAGTAGGAATCTGGAGTCTTTAATAAGACAAAACAAAACAAAACAAAACAAACAATAAAAGCAAAGTATTTGATGATTCGGGAGAGGTGGAAGCAGTGACACTGATACCCAGATGGGCGGGTGGGTAGGCGTGTTACTTTCCTGGGACTTATCTTTGTTATCTGTACATTAAAAGGGTTAAATGTCAACCTTCACAATTTTTAGCCGCATTTTCTATTACCAGTTGATTTAAACATTGGGACACATTTTAACATCTTCTTATGTTCACTAAAATCATAGAATATTAAAGCTGAAAAAAACTTAGCATCTAGTCCAACTCCTTGATTGTGAAGATGAAAAATCTAAATCAAAGATTATTTGAATGTTCTGTTTTCTCTTTTAGAGTATTTTATAAATTTTTATGGAAAAACCTATTAGGTAAATGGAAATTAGCCTTGAAAAATATTTTTTAATGTGTTGTGATTTTTATTCAAAAGTTTTCTACTTCAGATGGGCATTTTCTTTACAATACCATACCCTTCATAATGCTGTCATTGCTGAATTTAAAGAATTTGTAAATATTTCATTAGAAACACTTGTATTAATTGAAATTTTCCATAGCAGACTTTTTTTGGGGGTGGGGAGTCTTATATTATTTCAGTTGAGGATTACTGATATTATAGGTTATTCAGAAAGGAAGAAGACTGAGGCAGAGAAAAATGCTTGATTTTCTGTGTTCGTGTGTGTCTGTGTGTGTGTGTGTGTGTGTGCATGCACGTGTGTGCTCACACAACTTTTGCATGAGTCCTCTATATTGCCTTATGTCAAATCCAAATATAAAAATATAAATGATGTTTGCATATTTACTTTATCAAAAATTATAACTTTCATTTGTTTTTACATAGACAATGAAGATGACCAGATATTATCATGCACAAAACATGAATTACTTCTTCATAGAGGAATTAGCTAGACTCTGTGTCATCCTGAGAAAACATCTGGACCTAAAAAAGACAACTTGCTTCCCTACCAAGATTTGAAAAATTATTTTAGGCACATTTGCTAACAAAAACCACCCCTTGATACTGAAATCTTCAATAATTGGAAACTGTCGAATAAAATAGGAGTGGAAACGCCCACTATGGCATCTGTATACATGGAGAAAGTTTTGATTTTCCTTCTCTACAGCGATCACCAGTAAAGCTGAGAGTTTTACAAAGTCTAAACCCAAATATGTACACAGTTCAACTTAGCTTTTTCATATATATATATATATATATTTCAATCTTTGCAAGAATTTTTGTGTTACAATGAACTCAGTACAGGATTCTCTGAGTTAATAATATCTGGAATGAAATAGTTAATTTTCAATGAAAGCCAGAGGACCATTTTCAATATTTTTAAAAGAAAGTTATATGTAGGAGTAAAAAGGGCTAATAATTTTTTTTTAAGGTGGTTAAGATTCAGAAGGCAAATCGCTGGAAATAAAGATTCTTCCTAGGAAATCTCAGACAAAGAGAGAGAAGCTGAGACCAAGCATGTCACCTCGTTAAAAAGGAAGCTGGTGGTGGATAAGCTAAGGGAGCCAAAGCTAAATGAATTCATGACATTTCCAATGAAGCTGAGACCAAGCATGTCACCTCGTTAAAAAGGAAGCTGGTGGTGGATAAGCTAAGGGAGCCAAAGCTAAATGAATTCATGACATTTCCAACTCAGCAAAAACAAGCACTAGGCTTTCCCAGGCAAATAGAGGGACTTGGAAAAGCACAATATCACAGACTCCAGGGTGGGCTATGCTCAGGAGTAAGGCAAGTGGTTATCATCCTCAAAGAGAGTCTTCATAAAGCAGCTGAAACCAGACACTGGGGTCAGGACCAGAGTAGGAAGCCTTCAGGGAAGGAAACTGGCAAAAGCAAGATACTAGATCTCGAAGCCCCATCCTGAGAACCAGCATGTAGGAAAGTTAAGAGATACAGATAGCGTCAGGGAGGGAAATTTCCTTTGGATATAGGAATGCAAGGTCTTCCCCAGCACACCAGATCTTTATTGAAGTTGGGAGCCAACAAGACTTGGATGGCAAGTGAAGGACCCGTTGGTAGTCAACTAGGAGTATAATCATCAGAAAGCTGAAATAAGCAGAGGGTCGGTGTAGCTTGAACTCTCATCTGGGATATTTTTAGGAATCAGAATTGATAGGAGGTCATCAGAGGACCTCACTTGGAGGATTTAAAAGGACAAAGATAATGAGCTGCAGATTGATGCTCACTCTTAAATGTCTGTTTGTTGTCATTTTCTTATGACTATTATCAGGATCTAAAATTTTATGTAATCAGATAAAATAAACCATCTATATCTTCATATAATAGACCATAAGAGCAAAATGAGATACCCCAGAAATGGAAAGTAATGTTTTTCTTCAATAAAAGTAAATAATAAGCACATAGCCAAATAGTAAGACCATTTTTAGGAGAACCTAGAAAATCAGACAAAATTGTATATATGAAATGGGTGAGCATAAAGGGTGAGCAAACTGCATGTGAGAATGGAATATAGTGTCAAAGAAGAAGAAATGTAATGTGATTATAACAAAAAAAGGTGAAACATAATCAACTTCTGAGCTCTGTCTGAATGAAAAGGAAATGGGCTACATGGTGCAGAGGAAAAGGTATCCTAACAGCAAAATTACCTAGTTTTGATCCACTGCTGTCCAATGGAAAAGACCAGGTCTGAGAACATGAAATTTCTGGCCACAGGACTATTCCATTCTGGCAAGGGAGCATGAGATTCCCCAGACTGATCTGTGTCACACAGGTATCCCTCCAGCTTGCCAATTCCATCAGCTCACTTTTTCCACACTCACTCAAGGAGCCTTCTGATTCTCAAAGTAACTACCTAGGTATTTAGAGAAGTAAGAAAACATCTAGACCACTGTTTCTTGAATCTTTCCGGGAAGTTCTCTAATAGAGAAAAAGAATAGCTACCTAAAGGTCTCTGATGGCATCTAAAATTCTTCAAATTTGGGGGGTTTTAACTTAAAATTTTTATATTCCTTAAATAGAGATTTTCATCTTTTTTGTTCATTGATTATGCTAAGCAGATGATAAGCTAAATAATTATTTGTTGAATAAATTAACAAAACTTTAAAATATTTTAATCACATGCTATCAGAAAAACCAAAACAAGCTTTCCTATCTATGTCTTTCCTAGCTGTGTCTTTCCTAGCAGCTAATCACAGCTGAACTGAATTTTATTTCATAAAATTGAGCCAACCTGAATTTACGTTGTATAGTAATTTCTTTTCAGTGTCACTATATTTTGAGAATGTAAATCCACTTTAAAATGTGCATGCGAATTGAAATAGTTTTGTTTTTTGGGTTTTTTTTTTTTTACTGTTTTGCAAACTTTATAAGCATAATCCATAAGGCAAGATGACTAGAACACTACCAAAGAGATAGTACATGGAACATTTGAGACAACTACTGGAAGAATTTTTGTTAAGTATCTTTTAGTTGAAAAATCGAATGACTCATGTCATATGAAATATTGTAAGGCTGCGTCTTTTATTAAGGGAAAAGTAGTTGAAGGGTCTTTTTGAAGGGGAAAAAATGTGGGCTTTTATTACATGTGCTTGAATATAAGTTTTTAAAATTTTATTGTCAATAAAGTAAACTCTTCACAATTCTCACACTTTAATTCTGCTGCAATTTTATCATACTCAGTGAAAGCTTTCACAATTTCACTTTCATAAAGCATTCACTCTTAAAATGTTTTTGCTGATAAGCCAACTTTGCGAACTACTGTTTATCATTAGGCAAAGTGATGATTGATCGTTTAAGCTCATGTTTTAGCCATTGTTATACGTCTTTAATTCTCCATTTAAAAAAGTAATTTCACTAAATTAAAAATCTGTTCTTCATTTTTCTCTGCCTAAGCCAGCACATACATAGGTCAAGAAGCAAGTTTTCAAACTCATGGTTTTGATTTGCATGTCCCTGATGATTAGTGATGTTGGACATCTTTTCATTGCTGTTGAGTTGTACAAGTTCTTCATATACATTGTAAGTTAACCCCTAATCAGATACATGATTTGCAAATATTTTCTCCCATTCAGTTGCCTTTTTTTTTATGGTTTTCTATGTGACGCAGAAGCTTTTAGTTTGATGTAGTCCTGCTTATTTAATTTTGCTTTTGTTGCTTTTTTTGGTGTCAAATCCAAAAAATCATTGTCAAGACCAATGTCAAGAACACAGTTCATTTTTAATGTTATCCACAAGAACAATGATGGTTTATACAATTATTCTTAGGCTTTTATCCATTGAAAGATATAAAGAATTAGACCACTGGCAGTTCTACAAAATTTTAGCTCATATTTAAAATATGCCTCTAAGTACATCTTATGATTTTTAGATGGAAGCTAAAATGATGAGTAGTAAAAAGATTGGTCTATGATCTTTTTCACCATCAATTTCAGTGGTAAAACTTTCTCAGACAACTGATTTATGAATGTACTAAAAATTTTAAATCATCGTTCTATTTTCTTTAATATCTAGCTTATGATCCCAACTCCCTGTATTAAATCAAATAATGTGTTTCCTATTGGAAATATAATTCTTTAAATTGTTACACTTTACACTATAAATTTAAAAAATGGTAACATCACACTCACAATACAGATCGTTTGATACTTATTTTCTATTGACTGAAAGTAGAACTAAAAGGAAACCAGCACTTGTAAACAAAATACATAATAGGAGTATTTAGAAATTCTTAAACGCCATTGTAAAACCAATGACCTTTGGTTAAGTATAATCTAAAGTTTAAAAACAAAGCACTGATTTCTGCTGTAACAAAATAATTTCTTTAGAGACTGGATGTGTGGATTTCTCAAGACATGAAGAAATCACACTTTTCAACTTTTCTCTACCAACCTGTGCCATGAGCAATCTTAGAACATTCTGTTCTTTTCCTAGTAGTATGTCCAAGTCAATTTATTGGTATTGCAATAGTAACACTACTTTACTCTCCAAGCACAGAAATACTAAATTTTTCTATCAGCAATTGAACATAAAATGTAATTCTTTTGGGGCTCACATAAAAGCAACAAAATATTCAGCAACAAAGAAAATTAGATTATTCTTATTTTCATTCAGTTGGCATATACTAAACGTATTTCTTTACGCTTTTTATTTGAAATAATAGTAGACTCATGGGAAGTTGGAAAATAGAACAGAGTCCCACACACCTTTTACCTAGCCTCTTCTGATAATGACATCTTAAATAGCTACAAGTGCTAAATCAACACCAATAAATTGATGGTACATCAGTGTTTTAAAACCTGCATTCATTTGTGTATGTGTGTGTGTGTATGTGTGTGTGTGGTTCTGTGTACTTTTCCTCACTTGTAAATTTGTATAACCACCACCACAATCAAAATACAGACTTGTTCTCACAAGATATGATGTGTATTGGTGAAAGTTCCATGGGCACTTGAAAAGAACGTATATTCTGCTTTTGTTGTATGGACTGTTCTTTAAATTTCTATTAGATCCAATTGATTGTGTGGTTCAGTTCTTCTATATTCTTGCTGTTTTTCTGTCTAGTAATTCTTTCAGTTGCTGAGAGAGCGGTGTTAAAATCCTCAACTATAACTTTGAAATTCTGTTTCTCGTTTTAGTTTAATCAGCTTTTGCTTCATGTATTCTGAAGCTCAGTTATTTGGCTCATATACTTCAGCATTCGATGTCTCCCTGGTGGATTGACTCTTTTGGTGATCTCCTTTTTTACCTGGTAATTTTATTTTCTCTGATTTCTACTTCATATGTTATTAATATAATCATTTCTGCTTTTTTAAAATTAATGTTTGCATATCTTTTTTCATTTGTTTACTTTCAACCTACCTATACGGTTGTATTTGAAGTGAGGTTTTTGTTGGGTCATTTATTGTCTTTCTAAATACAATCAAGTGAAATTTACATTAAAAAACTGTGTTGGGTTATAATATGGCACACCATTGCATTTTCATTTCAGAAGTATGAATGTGCTTCCTCATTCTTTTGTGAAACCATATACCTTCCAAAAAGCATAATTTTTGAGGTGTCTATTATGGTATCAAACACAGATATTCTGTTTGTAGTGAAGGATTTCTAGTGGCCTCTGATCAGTACTTTATCAGTTCGGGTCCAGTAAGGAAAATAGAAATGATAGAAGGAATTTAAATACATAAGAGGAAATTGATAACAAAGGTACTGGAATATCTGGAAGAACAAAATGGTAATGGGGGCTGGAGGAGCAAGAAGGAAGAAGAGGTAACACCTAGGGATTAGACATTGCTGATAGTCCTGGCTGGGGAGCACACACTTCATGCTATGCTGTTGGAAGCTCTCTCAAGGCTGATTCTGGAATGCTAAGTAAGGACCGTTCCATACAGAAAAATGCTGCTTCCATTTGCACTGCAGAGCCCCAAATCAACTTACCTCACTACCACTGCAACGACTATAAGTAATTGTCACTGAGTAGGTATTAGATGACAGAAGATTCTCTCTTCCTTTATAATGCTGATCTTCTGCCATTATCAAAGGATCCTAGAAAGTGTAATCTGTGGTCTCCTAACCCTAGCCACAAACAGTACAGGATGTAAAGGCAAGTGGGAAAATATAAAATGCTTTTGTAGAAGATAGTTCTGATGGGCAATTTGCAGTTTATTGAAATATTTCAGAGCAAAATAAAATTATCTCCCAATCCGTAATATAAGATTATTTACTTATAGCTCTCAGTAAAATGAACAAAAAAAATTTACAAGCTTAACTTGGCAGAAATTTCAAACTGCTAGAGCAGCGAATAAACAGATTTGGTTGTCCCCCACTCCACCACCAAATTAAACTCAGATTATTAACATGTTCATGTGACAGAAAAAAGCAAGGAATAAGTCACCACAAACGTATTCAATCTACATCCCCCCTCAAGCACAAAAAAGAGAATACAAGATTAATAAACCATTGCAGAAAATAGATTTATTTACCTAATATTTCTTCTCTAACTGTAATTAACACTCTAAAATGTCCATGGCTTGTTGAACAAAACTTCTATAATTATTTAAATCTCAAGCCCATTTCGAGATACATATTAGGGGCAGAATCTAATTGAAATCTTGACTTTAAAGTATTTCTTTTTCTTAACAGTTCTACTTTCTGAAATTTTATAAAAAGCAAAGGGAAAGAAAGGTGGCTTTCAGGAGGCTGAAATGAAGTGATTAGATCTTCTGACTTCAGACTGAAACTAGGATCAGAGCCTTGTAGGTCTCATAAAATATAATAAAAAGGCACATCTGGCTCTAAATCACACCACTGATACTGTCTTCAAATTCAGACAGTACATGTCACGCTATGGGAGTACGCACACACAATATTAGCAACAAGAGGCATAAAATAAAGTGGGTGTCCTGGGGAAATATAGAGGCAGGGAAAACAGCAAGGTGCACACCATTTCACTAGCCTGCATATCTGAGAGACATGTTGGGTGGGGATAGCAGGACGTGTCATGGAACATGCTCTAGAATGAGAACCTCACTAGATACTATTATTTTGCATATTGATAGACAAAGAGGGGTAGAAAATGGCTACTTGATTTTGAAAGTGTGACAAGCAGAGTTTCTTTTAACAATGTCATGAAACATTAAAAACATAGCCTTACTGGAAAGGGGAGTCTCAGATCTCAGGCGCTGCCATCAGCTTGTTGGTTTTTGTTGTTGTTTGTTGTTGTTGTTTTTAATCAAGCTGACTTAAGACCTGTGTCTAGCTGGCTACCAAAAGGAGGAGGAAATGAACTGCCAACACTAGTCATCTCAAATTGTCCCTCCTCATTATATTTGTGTACTACAAGCCAGGGGAAGAAGAATTCATAGAAGTTTAGAGGATTTAGTAGCTATAGGCACTTACTCTTTTGACTGTAGGAAAAAAAATGTGACTATATTTTATAATGGCAAAAATAATAAGATCACTTATGTCATAGAAACAGATATGTAAAAAGAAAACCAAAAGCCTTTCAAATGTTTATTTTTCAGTGTCTTAATAGAAAAATAAGTTAATTTTTTCTAAAGAATAAGAAAATATATTTTTATCTTATAAATAATTATCTTTCTATTCATTTAAATTTTATAAGCATTATTAGTTCCATTGTATTTAATCTATTAACTTATTTAAATAATATGTTATAAAATATTGAATTACTCCCCCTGACCCGGATTGCTATCCTTGAGGAAAACAGTTTCGATAAGCATAATTATGATAACCATACCTATGGGGTTATTATTCTTAATAATTAGAAATACAAAATGTCAGTTAAATTCAAACTTTAGATAAAAAACAATCAGTTTGTAACCATCTTATTGATTTATTCCACTCTGAACAAATTGTTAACAACACAAAGATAATAGAGAGAAAAAGAGATACATACATACATACATACATACATACATACATACATACATGATAGATAAATGCAGTATTTGGGACAAAATTATACTAAAATATTTTTGTTGTTTGATGCTCCTCAAAAGAGCATCAGAGGATAGAAGAAAGAAAGAAAAAATAAACATTTTGAAACCAGAAAACAGAGACCAAAGGAAAAGCTAACCAGAACTAATGATACATTGGTTACTTTGAAAAGCAGAGTTTTTAAGTTGATCTCCATGAGATGCTGGTGAAGTTCCTAGTTGCAGCAAGATGATACTAACATGTATTTTCCAGGCTTAAAACCCTAGGACATGCAGCTTAGAAGAAAATAGAACAGTCAAAAGAATTCTTGTTGCTTTTTCAAGTCAAAAGAATGTGGAGCAGAGAGAAGTTTATAGCATAAAGATAAACTAATAAAGTAGTTATAAACTGATTGTTAACAAAAAGGTGAAGAAACTATCAATTAGGAAAATAGAAGCTAATCATAAGATAAACTATCTTCACTCGTAATCATAATAAAGCTCATTTTATAAAATTTGAAATTGTTGGAGAAATTTGATTAATAATATTTTTCCAACACAAAAGGTAATAAAGAAAGAAAGCACTTTTATTATTGAATAAGCGTTAAACCAAAATGTAACATACATTACAAGTAATCTGCAAAGACAGAAAGGAATCTCACCCACTGATATTGCCAAGCTGATATAATCCATTACAGCTATGTGTTCAAGATAATAATAACTAGTCTTCAAGTAGGAGGACTGGACAACACTATTTGTCACATATAGTTCATTCTAAATTCAGCTGGTAATTAGGGTGCATCTGTGGTAGCTCATTTATCTCATCCAGAGGAAAAACAAACTTCTCATATTTTTATGACAGAAGGTAGTTTTGCAACTTTGAACAACATGCCCACTAAAGTCAGGTTCTTGCCCTCCTCCAGAAACTGGAAGACAGAGATGCTATCTCCTCTGGTGTTAACATTTCCTTTGTAGGGGGGTGAGGGGAGGAGGATGGGGTGAGCTTAAATAACAGAGATTATTTCTCACAGTTCTGGAGGCTGGGAAGTCCAAGATCAAGACACCGGGCAGATCCAGTGTCTGGTGAGGACCCTTCTTGGTTCATAGACTTTGGGTTCATTCTTCTTGCTATGTCCTTACGTAACAGAGAAGTTTGATGTTTACATTTCAAAGATATGGTTCTCAGATTTTTGAGAGAGACATCCTGGGTCATAGAGCTGACAAAGACTTATCTAGTCTTCAAAAGCACTTTTATTTCAAAAACACGAAGTACTTTTATACCTACAATTACAAGTTTTCTAAAGTAAATGTTCTGAGAAAAAGGAGAGGAAGGAAATTTCCCTTATTTTCAACAGGGAGAGAAATAAGCCTCTTGTTTTTAAATTGTATTCATCCTTACATAATATATGGAAAAGTTAAGGAGATAACTTAATACTACCTATACTTAGATATAATCCCATTAGCATTTTGGAATATTTCCTAATATTTTACATTTCACTTTGTATTTTATAGTTTTAGTTATGTAACAGAAACATAATTTTATGTCTGACTTTTGCCTCTTAACATTATCCTATGGTAAAATATCACTTTTAATGGCAGTGTTTTAATGGTTACATTATGGTTTATTTTATATAGTTGATCATACCTTAGTAAATAAAGCTTTTGTTCTTTCATATTTGCTATTATTCCCTTTTGAAAGATTTTTAGAAATGGGATTTCTGAGTAAATAAACATTTTAAAGTTTTTAATAGATGTCGAATTGCTAAAAGTTGTTTATCTAAATTACACAATATATTTTATTGAAGAGTTATTCTCGCCTTGTTCTTCAAGAAATTGTACAGTTCCTATGATTTTAAAATGACTTTAACAATTTATCTTTATTCCAATTAAATACTCCAAAGCATTCAAAACAACTGGGACATCCCTGTTATTCTTCTTTCTCTTTTTTAAGGGAAAGCCAACCCTCTTTGCCCTCACTGGAAGCACAATGAGCCATCACTTAAAATCCAAGAGCAGCTCTGAAGGATGAGAGGAATACTAGGTGAATCTCGCATTACTTTCTATTATGCTTTGAAGTCTTAATGAACACTTGTGATCATTTTGTAATCATTTGGAGAAACGAACTGCTCAACCTCATGTTAATTTCCAAAAAGGTGGCTTTTTACATAATCTATTTGGCTGTATTACATATTTTTATTGCTCTGTTCCAAGCTGTCGTGATTACCCTCGAGACCTACTGTAGTAAACTCAGGACACTCCACTGTTCCTGAAGCAGCCACTGATGTCTGTAACCAAAGGATAAAAAAAAAAATAGGTCCCTAAAACAAAGTAACTTTTCTCTTTCCCCACTCCACCCCCAGCTTTTCCACTTTTTGTCAGCTGTTTGAAAGCTCTAATTAAAGCCACTGTGTTTTGATACACAGCCAGCCCCCAATAGATTGAATTACAGGTTATCCTGCAGTCAGAGACTCAAGGCTGAGTCCTAGCTTTTAAAGCAAAAATAATGAAAAACTGGCAACATTTGATCAAGTTTAGCATTGGTTTTTCTGGCAGAGACAAAAAGTAGGGGTAGGGAATTTTTTATTAATATATAGAACATGCTTATCTTTGTCACAATGATTCTCTTTTAAATTACCCTTAATCCCCTGTGATTAACAACAACAAAATTAATTAATTAACATCTTCAAATATTACTAACCAACAAATAAGTTACTAAATATGAGATGCTCTGGAAGCATTTCATCACTGTATCAAATACAGCCCATCAATTGACAAATGTTTCTGTTCATATAGAATAAAACAGTACTTGGCCAGGCATAATGAGGAGACAAAGTATAAGAACTACACAGCACTCTCAGGGATTTCAGGATGTGGATGAGAAATAAAATACTTATACATAAAATGGTAACTAATAAACACTACCTGAAATTGAATAGAATTTATAATTTTATACCTAAGTTCTATATCTTTTTAGAGTTTACAGAGTTCGATCTTCACGACAACTTGTGTGACTTTGGTATTGTTACCACCATTCAATGGATTAAAAAAATGGAATTTAGGGAGACAGGTACTTGCCTAAGATTTCACATCCAGTAAAAGGTCTGATATCAAATTCATGATTCTGACTATTCTAGGCAATGAAATGTCTAGATCAAAATAGGAACATGGCCTGTCAGGGGAGCATTCATGACAGATGTTGGATTTGACTGGATCTAAGCACATAAGTCATGTTAAATGCAAGACAAGTTTATTGGCAAAGGCATGGCAATGGGACTTCTTGAAGCCTCCATTGGAATTTAAGAGGACAGTGAGTAGACCACCTTGCCTCAAGGGGAGGATTCAGGTGAAGCTGCAATGGTAAGGGTGTGTTTATACTTTATTCGGTAAACCAATGAAAATTTTGGAACAAGGGAGTGACTTATGTCTTTGAAGAAAATAACAGTAGGCTTCTTTAAGGAATGAGTCAGAAGTGCTTGTTTGTTTGTTTGTTTTACTTATAGAAACTCAGAAACTCAGCATTGTCATACTATGAGAGAATAAATGTTCAGACCACTAATCTTGGCAAAAATGTGGTAGTTATTGAATTGTCAAAATCCCTTCACAGATACTTTAATTCTAATTGTTAGTAGCTAAAGGATATCCACTTGTGTCAACTACTTCTTTGTAGCAATGCTCAGAAATTCTAGGAATTTTCGTTATAAGAAATTCAGGTCATTATCATCCTTAATAAATAGTTTTTGTTTTCAAGGGCTTTGAACATTTTCTGAGGCACAGTGTTGTTTCTCAAAAACCTTGAGATTTCCAAAAAAAAATGAGAAGAGTCATGGCAGAGAGGAAGTAAACAGCATAACAGCAACAACTGTTTTGGAGTCGGTGGCATGAGGCTCTGAAACGTAAATAGTTTCAGATCTAGGGTTAGGGAGCATTTCTTCTTTGTCTTTATTTTCCAGCTCAGAGCTGAAATAGTTAGCTTCCATCTTGCTGAGGTAGCAGAATAAAGGCCCACACCACTGATATTTCTTGCAACAGAACTTTGCCCCTCTCTTGGTCAAATATTGAGAGAATCAATGGGTTTGAAGGATTCACTAAAATTGTTCTTATGAATATAACACCAAATACTTTTATAACAATATATGGAAGAAAGACACGCCAGGATGAATAAGATTAATTAGTATTCTGAAAATGTTCTTAACACTTAAATAGTTGGAGACAAATGTGGAAGCAATATAACAGAAAGTTGTCAATTATTCCTTTCCTTCTATTCTCTGATTCCAAATTTCTTGCTGTTTTAAGGCATGCATAATTTGTTCTTATGTAGATCTTGAATAGCTTGGTAAAGTTGATACCCATGGATAAGATTATAATTTTAATGCCATTATTTGACTCTCATGATTAAAAGACAGTCATCGCTGCACCAATATTTATTGAGCCTCTGTGCACCATCGATTTAGACATCATAAAAACCTGGTCCTTTGCCTTTAAGTATTAAAACTTAATTATAGAGAAAAATACACATTTCTTTGAAGCATTTCCATAATTAGTAGTCAGTGAACATAATACTGTAATAACACAAATTAAATGCACACATATAAAATAAAATTAGAGTAGAAATGGCAGATTAGACAGATTGAGTAATAATATTTCTGACTACAAATGGTGCCAACATCCTAGCCAGGCTTTGCCCAGCTCCATTCTACCTAGAAGAAATAGGTCATCTTTTTTTTCAGTCTAACTAAAACCCTGGTAGTAGTGGCAGTCTTGGGGAAAAAAAAAAAGTCTTTAGCATAGCAACTCAAAATTTTCAGAGGGATGAAAAAATCTCTCTAGAGTCATAGAAATCCATAGGAAGATTAACAGCTTCTTTAACAAACTAAAAGGTCAAAAAAAAAAAATGCTAAGTACAATCATTAGAGAATAAAAAAACTCATTTATTTCATTCAACAAATATTTATCGAGCACTTTTATGTTACAGGGACTGTTATAGGTCTTGCCGAGTACAGCCATGAGCAAAACTGATCAAATCCCTTCCCTTGGTGCTTAGAGTCTAGTGGAAGAAGAGAAACCGAAAACAACTATGTATTTAACAGATATAGGATGCCACGTGATGATAAGCAGTATGTTGGAAAATGAAACAGAAAGAGAATAGGGTGCGCTGGAGTGGAATTCCATTTAAACAGTGTGATTAGGCAGGCCTCATCGAGAAGACGATATTTGAACAAAACTTGTACGGACATGAGGGGATGAACTCCATAGGTATCTGGGGAAAAGAATGTTCTAGTTAAAGAGATTAAGTGCAAATGTCCTGAGGCAGCTGTGTGTTTAGTGTGTTGAAGGCACAACAACGAGGCCAATGTAACTAGAGAAGAGTGAGCAAGGGAGAGAGAAATAGAAAATAGACTAAAGGGTAATGAGAAGCTAGATTGTGTAAGACCATCTGAGGTGTGTTAAAGACTTCCACTTCCACTCCAAGTAAAACAGAAAGCTATTGTAGAGCTTTAAACCAAGGAATGACATCTTACATGTGTTTTAAAGGGATTACTCTGGCTTGCTGTGTAGGCGATATATTTTTTTAAAATCTAAACATATAATTCCTCTTTACTTTGAAAACAAGGAGTCCATGCAAGTATTATATATCAACAAAAAAAAAAATAGAAAAAAGAAATGCTTTGTCCTTTGTACAAAAATGTGGCTAATTCATCCTCATTTGAGCATTTGTCCGGAAAATGGCGGCAGAGTTGGAACAGGGCCATCTGCCCTCGCTATTTTGGCCACTCTCATGACCAGTTGTACACATTGAAGAGTCAGCTGGTCAGGATTAGTTGCTTTCTTCCCACACTGGAGAATGAACAGAAGATGCAGGTCTCAGGAGCTTATTATTAGCAGGTGCAAGTAATGCTACTTATCTCTCTTGCTCCCACTAATCCGCTTACTCTCAAGAGCAAACACTATTTTTATTAATAAAACTAAGATTTCTTTACACCAATTACGTTCTTTAAAATCTATGGCAAAAAATCATAATAAAATGTGAAATCAGAACCTGACGTCCAAGACCTCATCAATACAGCCCTCTTCTTTCTCACATTTTCTATTTTGCCTTTCATCTTGAAAGATTCTCATTCCTTCGACTCTATGACATGCAGCTTCTCTGTTTTCTTTCCAGATCTCTGTCTTCTCCCATCAGCCTGCTTTTTCTCTTCCTCTGCTCTTCCCTTACATGTAGATGGCTCACAGTTTTCTATTCTCTTCTTTTCATACTTTTTTCTATCTTTCTCAAGAAAACTCACTCACTACTATGGATTGGATTAATATCTTTATTCTAGTTTTTTTTTTTTTCTAATGTCCCCTAGATATCTACTATGCCACCTTATCCTAAAGATATTTCTGTATATACCAGAGTCACAGGATGGAACAGCAGATTCTGCAACTCAGCAAACATCCAACTGGGTAGGTGAATAGAGATGAGGAGTGTGGAACAGACATGATAGCCTTCCTATGAGAAGGAACAGAGGAAAGAAAAAGTTTCACTGGCACCCTAAGAAAGCAATCTCTCTTGTGATCTCTAACCTATTATAGACAAGGGAGGCTAAAGGTTATCCTCTCTGCTGGAAAGCACCTTGTTGGAAAATCCCACCATGAGGATATTTAGTATAATTTGTTGCCAGACGTGAACAGTCCCTACAGTAAACATTTATTGGAGCAAAAAAGGGTCTAAATAGGTATAATCCCTTCATGTTATCCATTAATTTATTTAACAATTACTGAATGTCCTTAAAGATCTTTACAATCAAGTGGAAGGGCACATATTAAACCAGTAATTACACAGATCATTATTTAATTATAGTCTGTTAAATGTTCTGAAGGAAAAATATAGAATGTTGAGAGTACATAATAAGGGACTTTACATAATCTAGGTTATCAGGAAAGGCTTCCCTGAGAAAAAGTCAGTTAATTGCGAGGCGGAGGAAGAGTAGGAGTTAGTTAAGCAAACCGATTGGGAAATGATCATAAAGCTTGATAAGATATAAAGATTGGAAGTACGTCAGTGTGGCTAGAGGTTACTGAGGTTACAGCCAAGGAGAAGAAAGACTGAAAAAAGACCTTTATAGGTATGCTGGGACCAGATTTTGGAGGAGCCTGCTAAGGATGTTAGATCTTATAGTACGGGCAATGGAAAGCTGTTGAAGGATTTAAAGCAAGATTGCCTTATTTGCATTTTTAAAAATGCAGACCAGATTTTTTTTGTTACCAATGCCAACCCAAACAGAAATATTTTAACTCATAAAAATGCATACAAAATTCCAGGAATACATTTACTATTGTGTTGTTTCTTCTTTCTGCCAGTCAGTTGAATACACAGGTCACCATTACTTCCTCCACGAAATCCTCTTTGAGCATTTCAGAGCTCAGTGATTGGCACCTTTGTGAATTCTTAGAACCACTGCAGCCATGCAATCTCCTGCCAGAACGCCAGCTCCAGGAGGCAGGGATTCCTGTCTGCTGTTCACTGATATATCCCAATCACATAAAAGAAGGCCTGGCCATAGCTGGTACTCAGGAAATATTTATTAAATGAAAGAATGTATTGCCCTGAATGAGATTTCAAGATTCTGAACTTACGATATGCCTTTTTGAAATGAATTATATTAATTTATTATTAAGCATACTTTGGCTAAAAAAGAAATTCTGGCAAACTTAAACAAATGTGTGTGTGTGTGTGTGTGTGTGTGTGTTTAAGATACATATGTTTGTATCTTCATAAATGTTTTGCTTACATATGATTTATATAAAACAGTAAATTATACACATATGTTAAATTTATGTGTAGTTATGCAAAACAGAACATTTTGGAGATACAAACTCACAGAACTGAAGAAAATACTGAATAATCAGATTCTAAGACATATAGGAACCAGGGCATCTCTGGGGATCTCAGCCACAGAAACTCTCGAGTGGTCATTTTAGGGCCTTCTTCTCTGTGCCTCTATGACTTCACTTCAGATTTAAATTTTTCAGAGATAATGATTAGCACAATTTGGAATGTATTGCTTGCCTTCCACTCCTTTAAATTTAGCATGAAGAAGGGATCATTTCCAAAAGGAAGAGTAAGCTGCCGTGAACAGATATAAGAAAAGCCAACAAGGGAACATCTTCAAAAGATAACATGTCTAACGTATTCACTTTACCATAATGTAAAGTCTCTTCTTTCAGTTAAGTGTTGTGATAGACGACAAGGTGTAGGCACAAATAGGCTTCAACTCAACAAAACTTAGAACAGGGAACTATTATCTGTAGTTATGAAAAAGAATACATATTTATAATTAATTACTTATAATTTTATATTTCTCATATTAAAATGTAGATCAATGTGATGGATTCTAAAAATGGTCGCAAATTATATCTCTTCCAGAACTCATGTCATTGCAATTTAACTTTACAGATTCTCCCATCTAAAGGTAGAATCTATTTTTCCACCTTTGATTTGGGCATTAAGCAAAGGAGACATGAGCAGCAGAAGCTTAATAAGTACTTACATGTTAGAGTTTTCCTATGAGAACAAGCATACCTGGCTAGTCAGGTCAAATGACAGGTCGTATAGAAAAGAGACAAGCCATACTAGCTGAGACCTTCTAGACCAATCCCCAGCCAACTTAGGCTGACTGCAGATAACTTGAGTCAGACCGGCAGACTAGTGGAGACCAAACAAAATGTTATGAGCCAAAATAAATGTTGCTTTATGGCACAAAGTTGTGGTGTAGTTTGCATGAAGCTAAATCCAACTGATGTATCAGTAAATTAAACTTTTAAGAATAAGAAATAAAATTAACAAAAGCAAGTAGAGCAAATCCAACCATAATCATGTGTGTTGTCTCTCTTCCTTATTTGACCTGGATAAGTGCACTTTAACTCAACATGGTGTGTGATAATAAGTAAATTTAAAATTAACCTATTAATATTCTTTTGTTATTCACTCTCTTAATAAGAACCTGGCATCTTAGATTTCAGATAATCTAACTCTTGTTTTCAGAGTAACTTGAACCTAAACAGGTTCTAGGTTTTGTTGTTGGCTGTCGTGTTTGTTTTGTTTTAATTTACAAAATTAAAAAAAGAGAGAGGAGTTGCTCTTTTAAAAAACTGATCTTTTAAAAACAACCCTTTACTGAGCTTTCTCTCACAATTCTTTTTTGGATACAGTCTACCATCTGAAAAAAAAATAGAAAGCACATTTTCTCTTTCAGTCTTTCCTTTGCCTTCCACCTTTCAAAGTGATTGTCTCTGATGATATTTTCAGTTGTTTACAATGAAGTTCACCAATGAGCACTCCTAGTCCCAGGCACAGTTTATTATAGCCCATGGAAAATTCTTTTCTCTTCTAAAGTCTCAGCTTTCTTCTGGTTGGAAAGGAAAGTTTACAAGGCACATAACAAAGTTAACATTTGAAGACAGATTGATGAAGACAGAAGTCCAGCAGATCCAAGTTCAAATAAAAGCTTTGTTGCTTAAAAACCTTGAGCACATTATTAACATTTCCATTCTTCAGTTTTCTCATTTGCAAAATGGGCATACATTATAATTTATAGGATTGTTAAAAATATATATTTATAAAAATATTTTGATAGTGTTTGATGTAATAAAATTCTTAGGGGAGGTGTTTTATTATGGTTTTCATGTATTTAGTATTTGTCCAAATGTATTGATCTTAAAGTTATTAATTGACCATCCAGATAAAATGAAGACAAACCTATAATGTCAAAATTAATAATAATAATACATATAAGTAACACTTCAAAACGTTTAAAGCACTGCTATTAGTTTATCTCAGGTAAATGTCAATATAAATCCTATTAAGTGATTGTTATCATTCCTTATTGAATACATTAGAAGATGGAATTTGTGAATTAAAGTGTCCTATGTAAGTTCACACAGCTTTGGAGTGGTCACAACTCAAATACAGATCCATTTGGCTCTCAATCCTGTGCTTTCTGACTATAACATGCTGGGACACTCTCTGCTATCACAGAACAAGTGTCTTACATGTTGGAGTAATCGTGAAGGCAACCCTGAAAACCACGGTACATATAATCAGTCGATCCTCACTCCACTTATCACTCAAATAATGTGTCAGAGGCCCTGGGTCTTCTAAACTACTCCACTTGCTGATGCTACATCAAAAGCTTGGAAAAAGCTTTTAAAAGTTATACAATATTTTTTATAGTGTATCATACCATGCTATGCCATACCATTTCATCCCATCCCATTCCATCCCACCCCATCTCATCCCATCCCATCCTATACTTTTTTTTTGAAATATTATTAAAATGCTAAAAAGATAGAAGATCATTCTTCTCTTTTTTTTTTTTTCGCACTCAAATAGGTCCAGAAATACAAAAAGCCTTCCAGAGAGAAAATAGTACTTACTCGGCAGCACTCATTTCAAAATTGCTCCTTTGTCTGTCATAGGTGTCATTCAGATGTGCATCCCAACTATATAATTTGCATTACTTGAAATACTACAGTATCATCTTTATAACCTGCATAATGCACTAAAGAAATAAAATTGATCAAACTGCAATTTCATTTCATTGTGTAATAGCTTGTCTTAGAATTATGGTCTATTAACCTATTCCCAATCTTATCCCATCTTTGTAGTCTACTGTAACTTAACTAAGATATTTTTGATACATGAATATACAGTATTTCATTTTGAAAAACAGAAAGTCATTATTGGCTCATATGATAAAAGATTATATTAAGAAAAATTACATGTGCTGTTTCAAATTGCTTACAAATCAGTGATAAAAGCCAACTTTTACCACTGACAGTTGTGGCAGAATGCAAAGAGCTGTAACACCAAAATTGATAGGTATACTGAGTTAATGAGCAGCAGATGTCGGGTGAACAAATATAGATTTTACAGTTGCTCCCATCATTTCAGCAACACTTATTTGTGTGATTAGCACCTCAGTCCTTGTTAACATTCCCTAGAAGAAGCCAACAAAAATATTCTGATCCAGCATAGTATTCTCTGATTTACAAATTCTATTAGAGATCTCTTAGTGTTGATTTTTTTTAATCCACAGAAGTGTGATGAACTTTTTTAAAAAATGTGCTGCTCATTTGTTAAAAAGAGAATATTTTAATGTTTTTTCTCATTAGCACAGCAAGCAATAATGAGGACTATATCCAGAATGCCAGAATAAGTCTTTGGGTTATGTTTCAAATGTTAAAAATCTTTTAAATGGCTCCATAAAATGACAAAATGAGATTACTGATTCCAGAGTTGGGTCAAGAAAGGTACAAGATGAGCCCGGAATCCATTGTTGTACCAGAAATTAAGAAAGTGCTCAAACAAACAAACAAATAAACAAAAACAATGATGATATAAATAAATAAGATAGAATCCAGCCTGAAGTGTCTGTGCCTTAGCAATTTGAGACATTTTAATCATCCAAGTAAATAAGAACAGTCATCAAATAAAATTGAAATCTATAGATCCATAATGGAGACTGATATATAGAGGAGAGGAAAGGCTCTTCCTTAGAGTAGAATGACAACTGATAAACGTGGAAAGAGTGCTGTGGTTGTAAAATCATCATTTGCCTCCATCATAGTAAATATTAGTTTGTACAAGAATAATCAATGGGTGGGAATGCAGGCTGGGAGTAGATGAGTTCGATAAAGAGCAGAATGTTCACATGGTCTCAAAGTGTCTCTCCAAAGATTGTTAAATGTTTTGAGGGGGAAATGAATAACTCTATGATGAAGAAACAAAACAATACATTGACAAGTTAACAAAATTAACATCACCAAAGGAGAGATCAGTAAATATCATGTGCCTCCAGATATGACACCTTAAAAAAGGACACGACATCATTTTTGTAGTATTCTTGCCAGGAAGGCATTACCTGACTCTAACTATGAGGAAACATCAGACAAATAAAATTTGGGGAATGTTCTATGTAAAAACTTGCCTGTATTCTTCAAATGATCAATGTCATTGGTTGGCAAACTATTACAGATAATAGAATACAGAAACAAGGCAACTTCCAGCAATGTATAATCCAAGACTGGTTTCGTGCTGAAGGGAAAAATACTAATGAGCAAATTGTCAAAATTATAAAAAAGACTTTAGATTTAATAAAACTGTTGTATCGATGCTAAATATACTGAATTTGATAACTACACTGTGGTAATGTAAGTTATTCAAATTTTTTCTTAAAACTTGTCTATAAATTTGAAACAATTTTAAAATTTTAAAAAGTTTGGAAAAAGAAAAGAGTATATAAGAAATATATTATTCTAATCCAAGGGCTCATACTACTTTATAATAGATT
Organism: Pteropus medius; assembly: GCF_902729225.1. Classification (NCBI taxonomy): domain Eukaryota; kingdom Metazoa; phylum Chordata; class Mammalia; order Chiroptera; family Pteropodidae; genus Pteropus; species Pteropus medius. The sequence goes on along the minus strand of NW_024340700.1, from coordinate 132,244 downwards.
AGGTAAATATATCCATATAATAATAGACTTTATACCACATTAGCAGAAAACCAAAATAATTACTGAAGTAAATCAGTTATCTTTTTAAAAATATATAATAGCTTGTTTTCTACTATCATGATCTAATTTATTTTTAACATATATGTTTCAACTTTGTTCAGGCTCTGCATCCATTCTAATTTAAATTATTTTAATAATTAGTATGACAAGTTATGTTTGTAACTATTTCAATTAATTAAAAAATGGATAATACTGGAAAGCTGGACCATACACACTTCTAATTGAATCTCCTGGGTTAATGAACTAAGTGTAATCAAAATGTAGTTTAGTTTTCCAGTATTATTATCAATAGCAAGAAATAGTCTTTTTTTGTTAGTATCTGTCACTGTCTTTACCTATTCTTTTATCTCTTAATTATTGAGAACACAGCAAGACCATCTATATTGGTGAAAACTGTTTTTTGTAACTACTGAAAAGGCAGAATAATAATTGTTTTACAAATGACTTCAGGGTTTCATACATTCTCGAGTATCCCAAAATGAACTCTATGCTATATTCTTGGACTTTCTTAAAGATGTATCTACTATATGCACTATTTATTTTAGTTCTTAAATTAAACAGCTTGGAGCTTCTTTTTTCTTATGTTTTTCCAAACAGCTTCTGGTGATGTTATATCAGTTGTATCTCTTTGTTCTGCTCACATGAAACTGTTCATTTCCCAAACATCGCAGATCCCTTTTATAACTTTGTGCTTTTGTATATTTATTACTTGCAAAGAAGAATCTTTCTTCTTTCTGTCTGGCCAATCTCTCTCATTCTTCAAATTCTGTCTCAAATGTCCCCAAGCATAGTAGGCAATACTTTCTTCTGTGCTCCAACAGCAATTCTATCATTTTTGTGGTATTCTGGTATTGTAATTTATCTGTTTACATGCCCGTCTGACACAGGAGACTGTGCAATCTTTCAGATTAAGGAACATATTTTAGACATATTTACATGACATCCAGGATGTGGAATGTGCATCATATAAGGTATTTGATAAATGTGAAATAAATGAATGTAAGAATAAAGAAAAGCAAACAAATGGATAAATAACAATAGAATAAGATTAAAGAGCTAAAAAGAAGGTCAGACTTTTTAGGAAATAAGAGGTAAGAATTTTTACCCATTTGAAATGGATAGAAGAAAATCAACATACATATGTGCACTGTCATTTTTTTTTTTTTTTTGAATGGAAGTTCTCTGGGGTCCAGAAGAAGAGATCTTAGATCAAACTTAGGAATAACTCAAGTCAATGGCAAAAAGAAGGCTTGAGAGTCTTGGTTTACCAGGTAAAACCAGCCAGCTATGTCTTACAGGGAAGGCCTTCCTCTCAAAGTTGACATCCCCTTGCACAGCCATTCACTATGAGCTGCCTTTCCGCCTGTGACAATTCTTAGTTTTTGTACATTTTTATGTTGCAGACCGTCTCTCTCTGTATTTTATTGTTTCTTGCTTACTACTCTGAGTCATATGCCTAAGAATTGCATTACCTTGTTTTGTATAAAACCCTGCAACCTATCATTGAATAGCCTTGTGTTTCCACCAACACCTGGCCTGGTCTCTGATTCCTCTTATCTAATATAAAGGAGAAGAACTCCAATGATCCAGAAGCTTCCATTTGGCTCTAAAATTTTGTGACTCTAATGTTAATAATATTAATATCAGGTTATACTGACAGCACAGGTTATCTGGTGAGTTGCCAGCTAAAGATCACTAGTCTGGACCATGGATAAAGATTTCTGAGGTAGATAGTGACATAACTCAATGTGATTTTTGCAGTGGTTGAGCTGAGAGAAGCTACACTACTAGCGATCCACCTGGCCTAGGTAAGCAGCTGTGTCAGAAATAAACTGTTTGCTGGGTTTTACTGGAGAAGACTGGGCCTCTCAATGTGTTCCAGCAGAATTAAAATGTCCTAGATAACTGCTATGTCACCTGGGCTTAGTTTTTGCAGATGTAAAAATAGAAGAACATTGTGGAGTGGGTCTTTTATAAATCATAAACTGCAAATACCAAAACACAAGCTTCTACTGGAAAGAAAAGGTAGGAGTTTGTTATCTGCCTTGTGTGAGGGAGGCAGCAGGATAATAAATATGCTGGTTATTTATATCCAGGTGGTGATATCATCATGCCAGTAATTTGAACTATATAAGAAAGGAGTGTTTTTAATTTCTGAATGTCTTGAATTATATTTAAATGATACCAAACATCTAAAAGAGAAAAGAAAACTTTATGTGCTCAATAAATGGGAAAATAAATGAATGCCTATCAGCTTGATGCTATACAGACAAAATAGCTATATTTTTGACAGAATGTTACACATCCACGCAGATCATTCTTGACATTACATAGATGTGCTCTCAGGCTTTGTCAGTGGTGAACTACTCAAAGGGAATTATGAGCTTTGGGAGACAGGAAGGCAAATGGATCATCTATGAGCTAGGTTGCATGGTCCATTCCCCATGGCTGTGAAGTTTCCACCTAGTTTGGTATCATGCAGTCACTGTAATGCAGTGAACACTTGTCCTGCCAATTAGTCTGTACGTGAGGATTTCCTGGCTATGTGATGACTCTGAGACAGCATAGTCTTAGTCATGGAAATAGCTACAGCATTGCAAAAATGCGTGATATTCTGTACCCCACACTATAGTTAGTGCCGTCTGTTCCTTATTCAGTCACGTTGAAGTGTCTAGGGATTCTTGGCCCTATAAAGTGTGTGTTCTCATTCAAAGACAATTTCTGGCTTGTCTCTGAACTCTTTTCACGAAAGGTATTTTGGGTTCATTTATTTTATTAGTTCTAGTAGAGAACAGAATATCAAAATTCATCTGATGTTGAACTAAATTCTAAGGAAAGTGTCGTTAGTATATTTTTATATAATGGAAATATTAAATAAGTTGGCAATATGTTCTGCCATATCTTTTTCTTCAACATCTTAAAAAACTGACATGTTCAAATTTTCCTCCCTCTCTATTTTCAATAATTTATGCCATTGATGACAATCGTAATGTAGCTCTTATAAATATTAGTTTTTTAATTCTCATCTGCCTCATAAGGGAATTATTAGTTCATTGGTAATCTACCAACCCTGGGGATTAATTTTTAAGTGAGTTTTTAGATTTTGAAAAAAACTACAACCAAAATTAAGACAAATTTGTAGGAAAGGCACATAGTAGAAAGAGCATGATTTTTAAAATCAGACATCTCTAGCTTTGAGTCCTAAGTTTGTTCCTTACTAGCTATGTACAATGTGAAAAATGACTTCATTTCTATGAACCTCTCTTTCATCATCTTAGAAATAAGAAAATATTTTGGATAGAAAATATTTTTCTGAAGATTTAGTGTGATAACTTGTCAAGTTTCTCTCAGAGTGAGCCACAGACTAGTCATCAGTTATGTTAGTCACCATCTACTCCTTCCTTCTTAGTAGCCTGAGATTGTTTTTGGTAAAAGGAATCTCTCTATCCTTTAACTTTCATAGCCAGTAGAATAATAACAGTTTCTAGGCTTTGCCCATTATTTTCTTTAGTTCCAAAGCATTTCACAAAAGAAACTGGTTTGGAGCAGCGTGCCAAGCAGTTAAACCTACAGAACACTGGGTCACCATCCTGCCAAGCACCTGCTCTGTAGCAATTCACAAATTGAATTGAAGCCAGGAATTCTCATATTTGCACAGTCCTGATGTGCAGCTGGATAATAAGAAGAATGAGAGTGAGTTAGAGTCTCTATGCTGGGAATATTCTCAGAAGCTTTCCCTGCAAAGTTGTTGCTATTCTTGTTTCTGGCCAAGAACTCAGTGAAACCGATTTCTTATTAATTACCTTATTTAGTGAGAATCTCTTTCAAAAGATTCATTCAGCCTTCCATACAATGTGTTTTTTATACAAGTTTGCCCTCAATCCAGCATTGATCTGGAGAAGGTAGGTTATGAAGTAAGGGTGTGTTATTTGTCCAAACGGATACACTCAGCTCCACAAGGAAAGGTTAGTAGTGAGCATTTGGAGAGCAAGTGGAGGTAGCAGTAGGAAGAGAGGTTATTACTACTCTTTCTGCTGTTACCGCTATTGTTATTGCAAGTCAGAGAGCAAGACAGGCCCAGGTAAAGTAGTAATAATCACCAAATCAATCCAGGAAGCAAGAGCTCTCTCTCAAAATTTACAATTAAACTCCCAAACTTTCTGCTCTCCCAAGCAAAAGGATGAGGAGTGTTAACTCAATTCTTAACTAAGTTATCTTTATAATACAGTACTTACATCCATTGAATGAGCATAGAAAATAAAATTTCATAAATCCAAAAATATCATATATGGTATAAAACACAGATGGAAACAGTCATTTCACAGTTTTCTGTCAGATCATAGCTAACTTGTACTCAAGGGATAGGACATGCTAACAAATCAAGTTAATTATATTTAATTTAATTAGGGTAAAAAAATTGAAAATGTTGATTGCCTTTGAGTAATGTACCTTGAGATGTTACTTAAAATGTGAATATTATATGCATTATATAGCTCCTTGCTATTAGGTAAGGAGACCAATGTGACACCAAGTTATATAGACTAGTAAGGAACAATTATGAGGACCATGTTAGTGACACTGTACATTATCTTAAGGGAAATAGAGAGACTTTGGAGATCGAACTAAATATCACAATGCAGATCTGACACCACAGTCAGATCTGAGATCTATTTCAACAAGGAATAATCAGTGCTATAGAAGTTCTTAAAGTTTTATTATTAATTATGTTATTTATTATATATTCTATAACACATTATTGATATAAATATATTAATTATATTAATAATGTGATATATTAATATCATTAACATATAATGTATAAAACCTAATTGGCCAAATATATAGTTCTTATACCTATACTGTATACAAAGGAATTTGTAGGTGTGAGTTTTCTGGTTTCTGCCTTAGGAAGGCAGGACTTATAGTGTGAGAATTACAAAAATAAAAGGTGTTCAACAAAATTGGCCAACCACAGATGACAAATGTCCACTCAATAGCAAAAATAGGAGGAGTGAATTTTCAAGGCAAGATGAAATTTCATCTGGAAATACTGGATTTAAATTTTAGGGAGAATAGACCATAAGACATATTTAGTAAGCTCTTTGGAGCTAAATTGAGATGTCTGAACTACAGGTATAGAGGTGAGAATATCTATAAATATTCTATAAATGTTAATGGTAAGGCAATAAGTAAAACTGCCTAAGAAAGTAATGGTGTTAAAAAATTAAAAAGGCTCATAATCAAGCTATGGGGAAGAGTTGTACTCAAAGGAAATTTAGCAATTAGCAAGGACCATTTCAATGGAGAAGAATAGAACTCAATTTCCATTGGAAGAATATGAGACATAGTATTAGGAGCTAAGGAGTTCTGAAAGGAAGATCAGATAAAGTTTTACACTATCCCTGATTGTCTGGAGAATTTTTCTTACCCTTAGCATAATGCAGAGGGTAGGAGTGGTGTGTTAGCTGAGTAGTCATTAGCTGGCCCACTGCATTATCTAGAGTGACAGCACAAGCGAAGATCTCTACAACAGATTGAAAGTATTCACACTCAGGGGTCCACTGGGTTTAATGTTGTTAACAAGTATGAGTCTTGTGTTTTACACAAGGTTTTTGTCTTAGTCTTTTTCTCTCTTCAAGTACTCTGTTTTTTGTTTTGTTTTGTTTGTTTTGGTATGAATTACACTAGTCTGTAAAAAAAAAGGCTTGACTAAATGAATTAGGTTGGTCTGAAAAATACAACTATTGTTGAGGAGAGGACACTGGTGCTGCTTTCTGATTCAGAAAAATGGCTTCATAAAATCAGGCCTGGGTATCAATGGCCTTGAATATGGCTAATTAACTTCTGAGTGGATTAGAAGTGGCAATACTAGTCACAGAGCCCTCTACTTTTACTCTGGCTGCTTCAATCCCTATGAGTTTATTTTATCTGCTTATCTGCCTCTTTGCTACATGCATTTTTAGTAACTTTGGTGCTTTTGGTACCTTCTGAGATGATTACCAGACTCGAAAGTCATCTTTCCCTGGGAGCCAATCCCAAAACCAGGAAGTAAGAATTCCTAAGGGTTATATCTGTAGAAAATATCATTGTGAACACATTTGATCCAAGGATGTATTTCACAGCCAAACTAATCAATCAGAAGATAGGGAGCCTAGGAGTTAGTTGAACTCAGTTCTTTAAATGGCAGGGAGAATCTGGACAAAATGTACACAGGCTCCTACCACTGGGTTCCTGGATCTGCCTTCTTCCTTCCTTTCTTGCATCCTGATTTTTATTTTGATTTTCTGAGATACTTCCATAGCCTTCCAACACATTCCCCGGTGTTGGCTCATGCTAGCAAGAACCAGTTCCTACTGCTCCCAACCAAGATAATTTAATGAATGGACATTAAAGAAGAGTGTTCCTTGAAGGGTACAAGGTAGAAGTAGCATTCTCTGTTATATGATGGAACCTTGAGCCAGTGATTGTGTACTGCTTCCTCATATATATTTTAATTGTCTGTTTCAGTAGATTGTAAACTTCACGGAGGAAGGGAACTTTACTGATCTGCACATCAATGAATCCTGTGCACAGGGCCTAACATATAGTAGTTGTTCCAATATTGTTTATTGAGTGAAACAGTTAATGAGCTAGACACCTTGTCATCCTTACCATGGTACATTTGGCAAAATTGGCTAAATCCATTTTGTATTTCCACAATATAACCACTAACACTATTTTCTTTTTATTTATATTAGGACTCCTACATATATATTGCCTTATAATTTTCTTCTACTAAATCTTAAACCTAAGTCAATTTCTTTGTTTTATAGAGCTATCTTTATTTGAACCCACATTATGAGCATAAGATTATGACTTTACTCAGAAACTGTTTCAAACATGAAAAATGAAGAAAAGAAATTGTAGACTGACAAAAAGTAACAAATAAGAACTACAAGTAGCTGACTCAACAAATAATTCTTTCTGATTCATTCCTCTATGTGAGAAAGAGGGGAACTGAACCTCTCAGTCAGTGGGAAATCAGCCACCTGTTCGTAGGCATCTAGTGTAGCTAATGCAGTTTGCAAAAACATTCGAATGAGTAATCTCACATTTTAGGCTTGGCTGAAAGGAGTGAGGGAGGTGAATGTCTAGTGAGTAATCTGGGTCTGTATTAAAACAGCTGTGGAACAACTGGATCCTGCTTTGTCTATTCACAAATCCTTCCCTCCTTCCTTCCTTCCTTCTTTCTTTTCTTCCTTCTTTCCTTCTTTCCTTCTTTCCTTCTTTCCTTCCTTCCTTCCTTCCTTCTTCCTTCCTTCCTTCCTTCCTTCCTTCCTTCCTTCCTTCCTTCCTTCCTTCCTTCCTTCCTTCTTTCCAAGATATAACGTGTGTAAACATCTGACCTAAGAATAAGCATTCTGAATGTTTACAATTGGCTTTCTGGAGAAAACACAAACAAAAACAAAAATCACCCTTGCTGTAGCATTTGCCGGTTTCCATGGTGTACACTGTTTCTATCATGGCCAATTTTCAGATACCAATGTGATATCGATCAGCTCAGAAAATTCTTGAATATTTGTCAATTGACTCTCATAAGCTGGTATAAGTAAACTCCAGTGCACATTGATTCTCTTCCTTGGACAGTGTTTATCATGTAACTCAGCTCATCATGGAGTTTGGTTTCATTTACTAATGCATGCATACTTAACATTCGTTTACCAAATCAACATTTATAAAGTGTCTTGTGGCATAAATGAGAGATAAAAAGATTAACCTTACCCTCTGAGAGTTAGCAGTCTAACAGAGACAAGTTTTTTAACAAAGCACATGTAATATTAGAGGTATGTACAGGCTATCTGGGACCACAAACAAGAAAGTACTTTATCTGAGGAGGCCAAGAAACATCATGCTAATTATTTAGTCATGTAATGAGCATGTTTTTAGCAATGACTATGTACCAGAAACTGCTAAGTATTTGATAATACATCAAATTTGACACTTCTATAGAGGATGTCATACTACAATATGAAAGATAAATAAGTAAATGGTAATAATCTATTGTAAGAGCAAATATGGAAGTGAATATTAGAAACAGTAATGGCATATAAAAAAACTTAAAATACACAAGCTTAGTATAGCTCACAAAACCCCCAGTCATAGGGCTCCTTCATGTTTCTATAGACTCATTTCTTCCACATCATGTCATCCATGCTCCCATATAAACGAGTATTTTGAAGCTCCTCTAAAATGTCTGCTACTCCCTGAATCTTGGACTTTCTTCTTCTAGAGCCAAGTGCTATTGAATATTTCCATATAGCTTTTTTGAAAGGAAGCACAGTAGAACAGTCTTTGTCCACCTGTCAGACTTTTTTCCTTTACTTTGCTTTTCGAAAAATATCATGTTAAATTTTATAATTTTTACATAATAGGATAACAAAACTGACCATTTTATTTGTTCAGCAATCATTTTGCATCCAAGAGCACTGGAGATGATCTTACGTCTTCTAAAATCTGTTTTTAAATGCTGCTTAATGCTGGGCTATTGGTAAGCAGTAAACTCATTTTTTATTTGTAAATATTTTTATTTTCCCTCATTATTAAAAGGTTTTGCTAAACATGAAATTCTAAGTTTAGGGTTAATTTTTCTCAATAATAATCTCTACTAAATTTCATTGTTGCTGATTTAAAAAAAAAAAAAGTCTGTTTTGACCCTATTGTTGCTGTTATCCTTCTGTAGTTTGGAATGGAAAGAAGAGCAATGGGTCTGTAACCTATTCCTCTTTCCACTTGGACACCAGAGGCAAGCTTGACCTTGAGCAGATTAAAAATACATGAGGGTCATGCAGGGGGTTCAATGTACTGATTACAGAATTGGGAATGCCTTTAGCATGGTACATTTGTTTCATCCAGATTGGTCATTGTAAATAGCCTGCAATTATTATAATACAGTTGCATTGAAGAATGGAAAGTATTTACAGTGGCTTTCCTGTGCTAACTTGGGCCATACTCAGCTCTCAACCCTCTAATACCAAGTATATACTGGTTAGGTGAATGGATTCTGGAAATGGATGTGACAGCTTGGGCTTCCTGGATACTGACATTGAACTCACCTCAGTGCTTTGTAAGCCTGCTTGAAAATTTGAGTTTTTGTAATCATGCACAGGGATCTGTTCTTCCTCTTTTGCTAATTATAAGCAGTTTTTTGTCTTTGGTGTTGTGTAATTTCATGATTTGTCTATGTATGGGTTTATTTTTATAAATTGCAACACATCTTTAAATTTGTTTTGTTTCTAGGATCTGTGGATTCATATTTTTCAATAGTTCTAGAATATTTTTAGTCATTATCTTTTTAAACATTGTTATTCTTCTAGTCTCTCAATTCTCTTTTTTAGTTTTTCAAACATATGTAAGTTAGACATTTTTATTGCATCCTGCATATATTTTAACTACTCTTTAATACATTTCTTTTCCCTTTATCCTATAACCTGTAATTTTTTCAAATATATATTACATTTAATTGTTTTCCAATTTACTGTTTAACTGTTCATTTTGATTTTAGTTTAACAAATACATATATTTTTATTTCTGAAAGTTCCACTTGTCTTTGTTTTCTAAATATGATTTATTCTTCATAGATTCTTATTGCTTGCTTATTTTGTGGAAGAATAGCTATGATCTTAAAATTTTACAACAGGGTATAAACATGATTTCTCATAGTCAGCTGTATTTATGATGAGAAGGGTGAAATACTAATACAAAGTTGACCATAATGATTACTCCACCTAAGGACTTGACACCTATCACGGGATTATTTGGGATATGTGATATTGCAAAGTGACTGTAATGGACATTTCATTTTCCAAATCCTCTTAATCCCTCTAGTCTACATCTTTGTCATAAATTAGCTCTTGATGAAACAGCAATAGTATCATATTTCTACAATTTATTGAATACTTTCTACATCCCATATGTTGCTTCAAAACAATTTTGAAAGATAAGCACTAGTATTATTCTCTAAGTTTGAGATAATATTAGTGCCTATTTTTCAAATTTAGAGAATAATACTCAAATGAGAAAACTCAAATTTAGCGAGATTAAAGAATGCATGCAACAGTTATACAACTAGCAGGGCCGAGGATTCAAAGTCAAGGTTATTCAACTTCAAATTCCAACACTATTTGAAAAATGCATGAAATTATTTACCAAAATAGTACCTAATTTACCTTACATAAGGACTGAGGTGAAAAACTCCCCTTTAAATGCAGTGTAAGAATACAATTGCCACTCTACCCAAGTTGTATGCTTTCTGCTGTAAGATACCGAGAAGTAAAACACCTCATATAACATCTTACGTGTCAGAAGACTCAAAGTAAAACAGAATATTCAAATGCAATAATTAACCACAGTTGGATGCCTGGTAATAAATATCCATTTGCTTTTATCAAATGTCTTTGCTTTGCTTTCATTCTTTTACTTTTATATTTTCTCTAATATTTAAAGAGTTTCATATATTTTTATTAAGTAGGAAAGGTATTTCTTAAAAACTCAAATGTAGTGCTCAGTATGAGAAATATATGTTGCCTCAACACTAACCACAAGTTCAGTTTAGTTTAATGAAAATTATTTTGTTGTTTCAGAAACCATCTTCAGCCTGGGGGATACAAAGTTGACTGTGAGAGAAGCTCAATCTCTGAAGAGTTTGCAGACCTCTATATGGTCAACTTGCTTCCCAATGGAGGTGTAGTCTGTTGTATTTTTCTTAGTAACATACATAAACACTACAGGTAGCAAGAAACTTTCCTTTCACCACCTACTATTCCCACTTGTATTTCCACACTTGCGAAAATTAGACCCAAAGAATGTGTATTATCATTTAGACTATTTATTTAGTCTTTGTTGAAAAAATATGCTAAAAGATGGCCATCAGCCAAGAGAAAATTATGCTTTCTATTGTTGTCATTATTAATCCATTTGTAACCTTTTAGCTTGATAACGTTTCAACTCTTTCATCATTGCTAAGTGTACATATTTTAGAATAAACTAAAATTACTTATTTTTAGATAATAAGCATTATTTAAGGGCCTATTATATCCAGATTTGTACTAGATATTATGAAATTTAATAAAGCAACTTAATAAAGCAATAAATTCAAAACAATAAAGATAAAACATATACAAAATAAACAACTCGAATATAATTCTAAAGGTGAAGGTATGTGATATACACAAGATAGAGAAGCACATTTCTGTATACAGTTTAAGTAAAATGTAGATGTGTAATTTGGTATTAATAAGACAACAAGCATTTCAGTTGATAATGAAATGATGGGAAACCTCTGGAGGGAGAACAAGATGAACAGAGAGTGTGCAAGGAAGAGTTAAGAAGAGTGATCTCTTTGAGAAATAGATCAAGGAACAGGGAATCACAAGTGATAGTAAACCAGGCAAGAGGGAAGGAGAGTGGACGACAGCATAGCACATTGGTTACGAGCCCTAGTTCTATAGCCACGTAACATGAGTTAAAAATCTTGGAGACTGATCAACAGAGAACCTTAAACTTTAAGCAGACATTTCTGAAAGATCATAAAGGGTAATATTTTATTTAAGTAATATTCAAAGTAAGTGGCAGTTTGTATCTTGCTGTCTTTCAAAATGTAAGTTGCTACATCCACCTAGACAAAAATAGTTGGTGATGAGTTTAAAGACAGATTGCACAAACACATTTTTCCCTACAAGTATGGTTTTTTTCCAGTTATAATATTGACTTTCCTGAAATTCAATTATTAAAGATCTCAAAGGAAGCATTTCTGAAGTATACATGATGACTACAGTAAAAGAAAGCACTTTGTATTTCATCTTATTGATTACTGAGTTCAACTGCAAAAGCTAATGAATTTCAGTTGCATATGGCTTCTGTCCAAATTTTATATAGCCATGAGATCAAGAGGCTTTGAGGTCAAAGCCAGCCTTACTTGTCTGAGGAGTTGGTGGCTGTCTATGCAGTGTTTGTCTGCCATTCGAAACAACTCCCTTATCTATAGACTGACTCTTGATGCCTTTACAGAGGAAGAAGCCTTTCATTATCTCTAAAAGAGACTTTTAAATGAAGATACTCTGTGCAACATAAGTTGGTTTAAATTTACTTCAAGGTATGAATGAATGAGGTTGATTGACTCATGCCAGTAGAACATTCACTTTGATTTAATGAGATTATTTGATCACATTTCTGCCCAGGGAAAGTTTATAATATATATCTCAATAACAACAAATATTCTACTTATTGAAATAACTTACTGATAGATTTTCAGCAAATACAGTTTCGATTTTTTCTACCTCCTATTACAGTATAATTTATGTACTGAGTATAATTTAAATTGCAATGCCAAACCTCCAAATTTTTAAGAACAAAAAATTTCCATTCTAAAGAATATATCTTTGACCTTTAATAAGCACCATTTGTTAGATATCAAGGACTTGATGCTATTGTAGGAAGGTATAATGTCATATGAGAAGGAATCTATAATGGACTTACTTTTAGATTCTATGTTTATTATTACAAAAAGAAGTAGCAGTTGGCACCTAAAACCACACAGCTTTCAAGGAGATCCCATATGGAATTATGAATAGTCACCTCCAGGCAAAATAAACAAAAGGGCAATCCAACAGAAGCAATTTGACAACTCTCTAAGTATCTATGTTACGAGACAAATCTAGTGTATAGTTTACAAGACAAATCTAATTATAGTTTATGAACAACACCTGTAGTTTAAGTATTACAGATGGCAAACATGAGTTCTTGTTTTAAAAAGTCTAGTAAATACACTCAGAAAAGAAATTATAGAAATGAGAAAACATGATTACATACTACTAATGGAAGTATAAACTGGTCTAAACTTTTCAGATAAAAAGTTGGAAACAAACATCTAATGCCATTAAAATTTATTCAAGACCTTTTGGCACTTCTAGCATTTATCTAAGGAATTTATCAGAGATTTCTTAGGAGATTATACAGATTTTTTTTTCATATTATTCTTCTTAAAGGCAAAAATTAACTTTATAACAGGAAATGGTTAAATAAATCATGCTATTTCCACATAATGAAATATTGTGAAGCCGATAATCATATTTTGAAAATTTTTAATATTATTTTTACAGGTTTATAACAATGTTAAATTTTTGAAAAGTGAGTAAAATTTTACATATTTGACCATCAAAGTTTGTAAAAATAAATAAATCCAATGATGATATTTCAGTTATTTACATTTTACACTGCCAGACAATGGCGGATATATATTTATTGGTGAATCAATCTTAACTCTGCACATTTAGCTTTCATAGAGCAAATCTATTTCAAGTAGTAGGGTAGAAAGAAGTTGAAAGTTGAAACTGGGTAGAGAGAGCTATCAGATGATCTGTCTACTCAACCCTAACAAAACATCACAATTTCTCTAAGTTAAACACTCCTGGTCTCATCAACCATTTCCTATGAGACATTTATTTAGTTATTCATTTAATTTATTTATTGTGTTATTATATTTATTTAATGTGTTATTATATCTACTGGTTACTCTTCTGTATGTTTATACAATGGTGAGTTAAAGTAGCTTTCAGAGTATTTACTGATCTAGGTTATCTAGAAGTTTGTGTTTTGAAGACAGGACAGAAAAAAAGAAAGAAGGCCTTGGAACATTCCAGATGGAGAGTTAAAACTGAAGTCTGCCCTCCTACTCCTGAGCAAAGCTGTTATCTTCGAAGGGATATGCCTTCTCTTAAATGATAAAGGAGGCAACAATCTATATTACCAGAAAATATGTCTGTCTTAACTTGAGCTGTGAATGAGGAAAAATTTTTCCTTGAGAATTCGTAAACACAGGCATAATTTGGGCGGTCTTAGGGATTTAATTTAAGCCACCTGGGTGGTGTGGGAAGTGTCAAGCAGAGAAATATATATGCAAAGGTCTCCATTGGCAGAGCTCTGGGTGTCTGGCAGAACATTCTTCCTAAAGGGCATAAATTTAATCCAAGTTCTCAGAAGTCCAAAAGTCAAGCAGATAAATTCAGGCCAAACATGACCTCACATGTCTCAAATTACGAAACTCACAAAGTTGAAATGTTTAAATGCTAAAGAAACAGAAAGAAATAAAAAGTAAGAAATTAACCCAATATTATGCTTTCAAATATGGGCAGATTTGGAAAGTAAACAAACAGAAGTTGTAGAAAAAAATGTAAACACTGAATGTAATCAATATGGCTTAAATAATATACCACACATATGGCAAAAATTGGAGAACTGGAAGACAGAACAAATATGAGAGAAAGAGAAAGAAATTAAGACACATGAAGAATAAAATGAGAAAAAAATGTATATAGGTATATACATATATAGGCATATGTGCATATGTATGTATATATACATATATATACACACACATATAAGTACATTTATTTACATATGTATTTAGATGTTTTTCCAGAAGAGAGCAACAAATAGAAAAAGGCAATATTTGAAGATATAATAGCTGATAAACTTTTATAATTAATGAAAGACAAATCCTCACAATGAGAATAAAGAAATATTCTTCCATAACGTATCAAAGTAAAAATAAAGAAAAGGCAGAGATGATCTTAAAAGTAGTAAGAGGAAAAAGATTATCTACAAAGAAATAGCAATTAGACTCAATTCAGACCTCTTAATCTTAACAATGTAAACCAAGAATTTTTCAAAGTACTGATAGACGTTTAATTCACATATGCAGATAAGTTATTAGACACACAGATAAGCTATTATTCAAAAATGTGAATAAAATAAAAACATTTCAGAACAACTAAAAATAGATTCATTCTTTTCCAATAAATCCTCAGCCAAAGAAATCCCAAATTATACTTCAGAAAAAAAAAAAAATGGTCTCAGAAAAATGGTTCCAGATAACAGGAGGAATGATGATTAAAAAAAATCGATAAAAATAAAAAACGGAGATAAGTAAGTCTTTCTTAAAAGACTGTCTAAAAAAATAATAATAGTGTCTAACCCATGGAGCAAGAAAAGATATGATGAAAATAGTGGACAATTACATAGTAAAAGCTAATCAGAGCTATATATAATATTTTTTTATAATTTTCAAAGAAAAAAACCAAGAGCTATAGAATTTATAATTTCCAAGTCAGTGGGAGAAAAACAGTGGAAGTTTAAAAAAAAAAAAACTACAGTAATCCAAAAGAAATTTAGAAAAGAGAAAAGAGGAAAACATAAAAATCAATACAGAAAGCAGAAAATAAAAATTTAATATGAAAACCAATGAGGACAAAGCAAGAAAGAAAAGCTTCTGGCTTTTCATGAATCATAGATGCAAAAACTGTTGAAGTATCATGAAACTGAATTAACAGTGCATTTTAAAATAATTGGATTAATTCTAGGGAAGAATGCAAGAACACTTCAGTATTTTAAAGTCTATTAATAGAGTTCGCTACATTAATATATTGAAGGGAAAATTTTATCTGATTATCTTATTAAAAGGAGACAAAGCATTAATAAAATTCATCATTTATGATCACAACAATTCACAGCAAATTAAAAATAGAAGAAAACTTGATAAAGGGAACCTATCATAAACTTATAGAAACTTACCGCACCTGATGTTGAAATGTCAGGTTAATTCCCATTAAAATCAGGATTCAGACGACGATGCTCACTATCCAAATATTGAATATCATAAAGAAAGCCACAGCAGTGCAGTTAGACAAGTAAAAGAAATAAAGACAAAATCAGCCAAATAGTCATTATTTGAAAATAATGTATTTGTAAAAATAAAAAAAACTATAAAAAATTTTTGATTTAATAAGATAAAATAATAACTGGTTATAAGAGGATACATATATAAGATTTTATATATGTCTATATATAAAACAATTAGAAAAGATACTTTTAAAGATAGCATTCATAGTAACAACAAAAAATAAAAATAAAAACACCAAGGAAGAATAAATCTAATAAAATTAATATATAACCTTATTGGAGAAAATAAGAACACTTTAATAGGAAGATACAGAAGAGATAAACCAAGTACAGGCAGAAGAGACGTCTATTTAATAAAGATGTTTCTTATCATAGCTTAACATATGAATTTAACGTGAACTCTTTTGAAAATTCCACCCAAGCTTGCAACTTGACAAACTGGTTTAAAAATGTTTGTGCATCAGCTAATGGCTAAGAACAGCCAAGATAATTTTGAAAAGGAAGAACAAGATCGAAGGATTTGCCCAGTTATATACCAATGTTTATTACAAAGCAGCAGTGATTGAGACGATATTGTGTTGGTCCGGAAGCAACAAAGACCAAAGCAACAGAACAGTAAGCTTAGAAACAGAACCACACATAAACAATAACTTTGTATAGAATAAATTGCACCGCTAATCAATAGTCAGAATATGCGCAATTCAACAAATGGTGCTAAATAAGTGGTTATAAATATGGAAAAAATAAATTACTTTCGTATGTCACACCATACAGAAAAATCAATATAAGTGTAAAGTCCTAAATATGATAAGCAAAAGCATATGATTTTTAGGAATGATAAGAGACTATTTTATGACTGGGAAAAGAATAAATAAAGAGGTTTAACTTATTTAAGAAGTTAAAAAATAAACCACATACAAGGAGAAGACATTTGCAGGATAAGAGAACTCCTGCTCCTGGTTAAATCCTATATGGAATTTTTCAGGCCTGACCACAGGCAATTACAAAGGCTCTATCACCCAATTTGGAGTTTAGCCCTCCATTGCTGCCTCTGAAGGCAGCTGTGTGCACCTTTGCTGAGACCTTATCTGGGAGAGAAGAAAGACATTCAAGACACTGTTCCTCACTCTGATTCAGTACTTTTCCACTCAGTCCTTCCCTGTCGCCCTATCCTCATTCCAAAGTTCATAAAACTGCTGGAGCCTTTTGTTCAGGGCTCCCTGAACAAAAGTAAGACAACAATATCTGCCACCAAGTCCTCTGTGTCTAGGCTGATCTACCTGACCCTCAACCTGTGTGCCTTTCCATGAGGAAAAATGGAAGGGAAGTGAAGAGTCAGCACTTTCTTAGTTTTTAGCCTCTGGCTTATACCATGGCAGGAAGTCATTAAAAGCCTGGCTCATTCATTTTGGTCTTGTTTTAATTGACTACTCTGGCCCCTGACAGCTCAACTTACTCTCCCAGCTCAGCTGAGCTCCTAACAATACATATTTCATAAGTGGTTAATACCCAGAATATAAAATGTTTTCCTGCAAATCGATAAAAGAAGAAAATTAGGAAAGGCAGGGAAGAAGATGAACAGGTAATTCACAGACAGGTGAAGAATGGGCTGATTATAAACATACCAAAGATGCTTAAATTTTCACACCTATGAGATAAACAATATATTTGACAATATATTGTGTTGACAATATATTTCACAATATATTGACAATATATTGTGAATTTGACAATATAAAGTGTTAGCAAAGATGTGGATGACTAGAAATCCAATTTGCTGGTGGTAGAAGGACAAATATTTACTATGAATTTAGAGAACAAGAATCCTAACTGGTACAAGGTACAACATAAGCACCAACTAACATCGTGAATCTTGTAAGTAGTACACTCTCGGTTAAGCAGCAATTTGAAGGAATCATTCATAATTAGCCAAGAGGAAACATTATAAATGCAGGGCTAATTTTGCCAGAAAAACTCACTACTTCTTGTTTTTTTAGGTTTTGTTTTTCTTCTTTTTTTCTCCTTAAGGCATTATAGTCATGGATTCCAAATTTCTTCATCAATATTTCATCATCTAATTTTGCAATATTCTAGTTTTCGAAGTGTAGGAAAGAATATTGCAAATCTAATAAAAGGCATTTTAATTCTTATTGAATCAAAAGAAATTAGAGCTAGAAAGGAGCCATATCAGTTTTTTTTTCATAAACTTTTCAAGTTCCTTGCCCATGCTTCAAGGCCTGAGTGAGGGAGAAAGTGAAATTAAGTTCTATTTGGAATATACATGCATATTTACATACATATATATACACACACATAGTTAAATATATAAGATTTAACCTGGAGATGAAAAGGATCTATCTCTAAAACGAAAATTGTTCACCATCATATAAGCCATTCTTTATATTATATAGAATGAGACACTGCTGCTTGGCTGCCAATTAGTGAGAAAGCAGTTATTATCTAGACTAAGACCACCTATTTCCCCGACGAGGGAATTCTTTCTACTAAACGAAGGGCAACATGCCACTATTAAAAGAGTTTGCATTGTATTTTCAGGTGTTCCTCTAAAGGAGAAGTGGCTGTTTCAGAAACTACCAGAGAACTATCAGATCAGTGTTAAGGATTTAAAAAGAGATAGTAAAGTAGTAAAAATTCTTTCCATTAAATTTTTAAAAAATATAATTTGGTAGAAAGAGCAAGAGAAAATGTGTAATACATATTTGGTGTAAAATATTTCTCTTCTAGAATGTAATATATGGTCTCCTATAGTTATTTTCAGTCCCTAGGCTCACTGGAATATAACCAAAAAATATTCTTCCATAACATGGTTTTAATGTTTTGGAATAGAGGTTGCCTAGAAATGCAAGACAACAGACAGCAAACTGGAATTCTCCCACTGTTGTTCCATAGCACTCCATATTCTCAATCACTGAACTCTCTCTCATAATATTTCGAAATGAATCACATATGTATCACTTCATACATAAATATTTTAGTGTATCCCTCTAAGAAATTAAAAGAAAAAAAACTGTTATAAAAGAGTCCCAATACTATTAGTATCCTTAAGAACATATATAATGTTAAAATAAGATTTAAATGTAAACATTTATGCTACATTTAAATACTATTTCATAAGTTTTGGTTCATGAAGTATTGCATGATATTTGGACATAGTAGAACTTGGACCACTTGCCCCAGTGTAATAGAAATGAGATACTGGTAGAATATTCAGCCTAAATTTTCAGGTAATGAGTTGATATGGTGATTTAAAGATTCATCTACTCATTTGTGAATGGTGTTATTTTCAAATTCTGAATCCTTCATAATGTGTGAATGATTATGGTGAAAGAGTTACTCAATTACTTGGAGTTTTGATTCTTTCATAGCAATGTTAATAAAGTCATATGATAAAAATCGATATTATTAAAAAATACATTCTATGGAAAAAATGAATACAAAGTAAAGAAAGCAAAGAAAATAAGCTAATAAGAAAGCATAAAACAAGATAATCTAAATAAAATCAAATACCTCAGGAATAACAATAAATGTCAATACATTAAGCCTCTCCCCATCAAAAAATCTACTACCAGTTTAAATTTATATACACCCCAACAGGTGTGTTTTTATAAGCAATATAATTGATGAACATAATTTTAAAAACAGAAGTGATAATATTACAATTTAGTAGGAGAAAGGAACTCAAGAAAATTGTTTTTAATGGGATCAAGACATTAATTGATAAAATTCACAGTGTATGTGTGTTTATCAGTTATGGCGTAATCTATATGAAATAAAAAATATTATGTCAAAACATGATATCAAAATTATTTTAATTAAAAGCAAAAAAAATTCTAGAACAAAATAGTAATAGAAAATATAAACCTTCCAGTCCTTGGTAAAGTATGCAGAAAGCATGATGTAGGTAATCTGATAATATAGTTAATAAGACTTACTAATTTTTCCAAACTTACAACTTATTTCTTAATAATAATGAAAAATTTACAAAAATTGATTAGGCAACAAAGAAAATCTCAAATTACAAAAAATATAAATGGCATAGAATACAGTCTCTGAATACAAGGCAATAAAACCAACATAAAAATAAAAATATGAATGAAAAAAGCCAATCACTTAAAAATTTAAAACTCAGAGATTTCATTACATTTTGATCCAAGAAGAAATTAAACCTGTGAAATGAAAGCACTGTGGAGTGAAGGGTTAAAGAAATACAAATTAGTAGTTGATAGTTGGTCATGGGGATGGGGAGCATAGCAGAGGGAATGCAGTTAGCTATGTGGAGAGACCACCCAGTAATTAGCAACAATGGGAAACTGTTATCTCCTCCATCTCAGTGTATAGAGACAAAAGGGGAAGTGGCATTATCAGAGTATAGAGGTCAGAGTCACCTGGCAGGAGCTCGAGCCAATTAGGAAACACAACACCACCAATTATGACACCATGGCAAGGAGATGGAGAAAAGCCATGACCTCTTTTTGCTTCCTAGTCTTCGGTTTCTCTCCAGTAACTGTCATTGTCAGTAAACCACCTAGCATGAGAGTTCATCCTTTTGCAAAACAGAGCATACCAAGAAGGGTGTTTAAGGACAAATTGTCCCAGGACCTGAACAGGAAATATAAAACAGGAATTAGGAATATCTGACCAAATACTGGGAATATCAGCTTTGAACCCTCTACTCAGTCTCCTCTATATCAGCCTGGCTATGTAACCACATTGTCAAAAAGATGTTTTCTGGCAGTCTTAAAATATTCTTCCTTCTTTTAACTCAAACATAAATATGAGAAAAGGAAAAAAATGAGTTGGAGGAAGCTCTAAAATTCATATAAGAAACCAAATAGAAGGAAGGTTTTTTTTATATAGCTGAGCGATAGGTATAGACACAAAAAAAGAAACACAACCATAACTGAAGAACTACAAAGAAAAAAACCAACAAGATTTGTTTTCAAATTATATCTTTTGCATTGATAAGCTGTGAAGCCGTTGGAAACTTATTTAATCAATTTGTTTCCTCATCTATAAAATGAAGTTAATAATATCTACCTTGTGGTGTGCTACAAGGATTTTCATGTAGCAGACTTAGGGATGTAGAAAGCTGGTTGGGGGTGGGGAAGTGAGAGCTTAAACTCATATTTCCACTGAGAACAGCAATTTGATACTACCACCGGTCAGGCTTAATGTATATGAACCACTCGAATACATAATAGGTACTCAATAAACATTTTTATTATATTTGTAAATCATTAAGTAAACTTAGTGTGAAGTTTATTCATTTGGAATTCAGTGAGATGCTGATAGGAAAAAAATTTTTTTGTCATCCCAATCTTTGTGTTCATCTATTTCTTGCCAATAAACTAAAAAGTTATGTAGAAAAAAACCCTCTCTATTTCTTCTTTCTCAATAGTAATCATATTTGTGACTATTTGTTCAATGTCTGTCATCTCTTCCACCACCTAGACAATATCAATTACGTCTATCTTGTTCCCTGCCGGATCCTCAGTGTCCTATGACAGAGCACTCTACAACATGAATTGTCTTGAAATCATATTAAAATGTGGCCTCTACTTTAGTAATTGAATGCTTAATTGGTAATTCCGAAATAGGTTGTTGTTAGCTACAGTCCAAAATTTAAAGATTGCTTCCCTACATGCCTTCATAAAGACTGAATCTACTGTTACCATATTTGAGCAAATGTTTTATGGAAACATAATGTTCACTTGATGAGTAGCCAACTCTCAACTGAATTCCTTAGGTAACAATCTAATTTTATTAAATGAGAGCTCATTATAAATTTCAAAAAGTTGCCATTCAGATAAGCAAATCTTAAAATAATGGTTAAAACTGAAGAAGAGCTTATTCTCAGTTGAGTTCTTGTGTGAATAAGAAAGACTAAAGTTGTGGGTAATACTAAATACGACATTATATCTCTTTGTCAAATATCAAAATAATTTGACATGATGCATAGTTTTGAAATTATGTCAGTCTTTCCAAATCTTTATTACAGCATCTCCCAGTTGCTACAAAACATCCTCTATCATCTTCTTTCATAACTTTAATACTAGGATGATATTTTTCTTTTTCCTTTTATCCCCTGTCATTATACACATATATTTATTTTATATACATACATATATATGACTCATCTGAAAGCCTGGCTTCATAATTTCCCATGTTCCGCATTTCTAAACTTTAACCTCCACTTTATTTCAGGCACAGTCTGACACTCTGAATTGCTCCACTTTGAAAATTAAATTGCAAGGCTCCACTTCTATCTAATCCTTTCTTGCTGCTCTGTTTCTTCATATTTGTCACACTGACACTATGTCATCATTTGATCTCTGGTTTCCTCCTCTTTCTGTATACTTTCAGTACATTAAGGCCCCTTTTGACTTCTTTTAACTTTCTAGCCTAATTCCATGCTCACACATTTCAGCTCTGATAATTTATTTTAGTTTTGTTTTTTTTTTTTAATCTTAAGACACATTGCCACACCTTTCTCTTCATCAAAAAGTGTACAGTGACCTCCCTAATAACTTTTCCATGCTTTTTCACTTGGGAAAATCTGTCTTTCTCCTTGTCTAAAAGTGGATTCATGGCCTTTGCCTTCACTTCATTACTACCCTTTGGGTTTTTAATCATTTGCCCTTTAAAACTGCTCTCTCAAAAGTAACAAATTTTAGGAGTCCAGCTTCTGGAACAGCAACATGAGGAGCTGCACGGACATATTCTTAAGTCAAATAAGCACAACTGGTAAAAATTATTTTTAAAAATCGCAACCATTTAATGTATATGAAAATCGGCATAAAGGCATGCAATAAATTAAAAATAGATATATTTATTTAAGAAAATCTAAAATTCAGTAAGAACATTGCGAATCTGAGGCTTGTGAATTACAACCTATATTCCCTCCGCCCCTTGTTCCAGCTCAGCATGAAAGAAACTTCACTCTAGGTGCAGGCAAGAACAAAGGACTCCCTCTTCTTTTAACTGAGATCAAGGGCAGGCTACTAACATTTATCAAACACCCCAGCTATGTTTACAGGAGCTAAATTTCAGGTGACTGCATGAGAGCTCAGACTCCCTTCTTGCACCCCGCCCCTACTCGTAGGCCAGAGGCTCTACCACAAGTATTATCTTCTGAGAAGACTGGGGCCTTGATTTCCCTCACTGAAGCTTATTTGTGGGGTAAATGTTCCCCTAAAGGCAAGACAAGCCAAGAGGACTAAAGGCTACTGCCTACACCCAGCACCCTCCTCCTAAAGGACGTGTACCATATATAGAGAAATCCCTACTCCTAGTTCCATGGCTCAGAGATTCCCGCCCCCCCCCACCCGCCCCCAGGGGAAGAGGTAAGCCTTTAGAACAGAGAGTTCTGAAGCTCTCCCAAATTAACCAGAGTATGGGAAAGTTCAAACCTAAGGGTGCTGTTAAGAGCAATGAATGTGTTTGTTGGGAGTGAGAGCAACGAGCCAGAAAGGTTGGCTAACAAGTGTGTGAGAAAGAAACAGAAGTGATACCTAAGAAAATCACGCCTGAGGTCAGAGCAATCCTCATGCACTAGCTTCAAAAAATGCCTCTAAAATAAGGCCTAAATGTAATTGTCTCAAACTTTGGTGTCATCCCAGGCGACTGACTGCATACACAAGAATATACCCCCTTTCACAAGTAATATCAGATGCTTCAAACTAAAATAGTACCAACAGTAGCTAAACAAGCAAACAACAATAATAAACACCAAATGGGTGGTGGGGAAGAATCACATTCAGAGTTGCTACAATATATTATCTAAAACATAAAGTTAAAAAAGAAATGATAAGACACTCAAGGAAATAGGAAAGTGTGATCTGACCCATACACAGTTTTTAAAAAAAAGCAGGTATAGTTACCTTCTTTTATGGGACCCAGATGTAGATGATAGCAGACAAAGGCATCAAAGCAGCTATGATAAATATCTTTACAGAATTAAAGGAAGGTATAATGATAATATCTCATCAGAGAGACAATATCAAAAAGGAAGAAGAAATTATAAAGGAGAAACAAATGGAAATTCTAAAGTTACAAATACAGTAACTCAAACAAAACAAAACAAAACAAAACAAAAAACAAAACAGAGTTCAACCATAGATTTGAACTGGCAGAAGAAAGAATCAGCAAATATCAAGAAAGGTTAATAGACATACAATTTGAAAAACAGAGGACACAAAAAATGAAGACAAATGAACAAAGCCTCAGAGAAATGTTTGACACCATTAAGATTACTAGTATACATGTTTGTTCGTTTCTTTGTTTATGCCTACAGCACTCAGTCTTCCTTGATGGTCTCCCATTCAAGTACTAACCAGGCCTGCCCCTGCTTAGCTTTCGAGATCAGACGGGATCGGGCGTGTTCAGGGTGGTACAGCTGTAGACACCAGTATCCATGTAATGCGATTACCAGAGAGGAGAGAGAAAGAAGCAAAGAAATAAACAAAAACCATGAAAACTTATTTTAAAAATAATGACTAAAAATATCCCATATTTGATGAATAACATTAATCCACATATCCAAGAGGCTCAACAAACTCCAAGTAGGAAAAATTATACTAAGAAACATTGTAGTCAAAATATTCAAAGATATTTTTGTCTAAAGACATTCTTTGTCTAAAGAGAAAATTTGAAAGCAGCACAATGAAGCTGAAATAAAGACAATGTCAGATAAACAAAAACTGAAAGAATTCATTGTAAGAAAACTCAACAAACAAGAAATTTAGAGGGGTTCAACTGACTCAAAACAAGTGGGCTTAGACAGAAACTAAGAGAACATACTCAAAAAAAAAAAAAAAAAAAAAGATAATTGTGTAATTATAAAACATAGTATAAATGTATATTACTTCTCCTTTCTTCTCTTAATTATTTAAAAACAAATTATATAAAACTATATGTATATAAGGCCTATAACATATAGAAATGTAATATATTTGCCAATAACAACACAAAGGAGATTGGTGGGAGCAAAGCTAATATGGAGTAAAAACATGACACCGGATGGTAACTGTTAATTGTTCTAATTCATGAGATTATATTTCTATTTATTTCTGTCTTCTTCAATTTCTTTCATCAATGCCTTATAGTTTCAGAGCTGCATTCCTTGGTTAAATTTAGTCTTAAGTATTTTATTCTTTTGGGTGCTATTGTAAATGGGATTGTTTGCCTAATTTCTGATGTTGATTGTTTATTGTTAGTGCATAGAAATACAACTAATTTTTGTATATTAATTTTGTGTCCTGCAATTTTACTGAATTCATCTGATGGTTATTAATTGGTTCTAACAGTTTCTTTAATGTTGTCTTTAGGATTTTTTTATATACAGTATCATGTTATTTGCATAAAGAGACAAATGTACTTCTTCTTTATCCATTTCGATACCTTTTATTTCTTTTTCTTCCCTAATTGCTCTGGCTAGAATTTCCAGTACTGCATTGAGTAAAAGTAGATAAAGTGAGGACCCTTCTCTTATTACCAATTTTAGAGAAAAAGCTTCCAGCTTTTCATCATTGAATATAATGTTAGCTGTGTGCTTGTCATATGTGGTCTTTATTATGTTGAAGTACATTCCCTCTAGACAGTTTGTTGAGAGTTTTTATTATAAATGGATGCTGAATTTTATCAAATGCTTTTTCTGCATCTATTGAGATCATATAATTTTAATCTTTCATTTTGTTAATATTATCTATCTCATTGATTGAATTGTAGATATTGAACCATCTTTACAACTCTAGAATAAATACCACTTGATTATGGTGTAGGATCCTTTTAATGTACTGTTGACTTTGGTTTGCTAATATATTGTTGAGAATTTTTCTATCGAAGTTCATCATGGATATTAGCCTAAAATTTCCTTTTCTTCTAATTTTCCTTGTCTGTTTTGGATATCAGGGTGATGCTGGCCTCATAAAATTAGCTAGCTATTGATTTCCTCCCCCTCTATATTTTAGAAGAGTTAGAGACAGATAGATATTAATTCTTTAAATGTTTAGTTAGAAAAGATGCTTGATATAATTTCAATCTTGTTAAATTTATTAATACTTCCTTTGTGGCATAATATATGATCTAGCCTACGGGTATTTCATGTTAGTCTTGAGAAAAATGCATTTCTGCTGCTGTTGGGTGGAATGTTCTGTAAATACCTGTTAAATTAATCTGGTTTAACATGTAATTTGAGTCCAATGCTTCTTTATTGCTTTTATGCCTAGATGATTTATCCATTGTTGAAACTAAGGTATCGAAGTCTCATACTATTATTGTAGTTCCATCTATTTTTTCCTTTAGATCTGTTAAAATTTGCTTTATATACTTAGGTATTCTTGTGTGGGTGTATAAATATTTATAAATGCCATATCCTCTTGATGAATTGATGCCTTTATTATTATATAATGACTTTTTCCTGCTATAGATGTTGACTTAAAGTCTATTTTGTGTGATATAAGTACAGCTATCCATTTTCTTTTGTTTCCATTTGCATGGAATATCTTTTTCCTTCTTTTCACTTTCAGTCTATGTGCATCCTTAAAGTTAAAGTGAGACTCTTGTAGACATATATGTAGGTCTTGTTGTTTAATCCACTCAGTCACTCTATGTTGTTTGATTGGAAATTTTAACCTATTTATATTTAAAATAATTATGGACATACTGTTGCCATTTGATTTATTGATTTATGGTTGTTTTGTGATTCCTATGTTACTTATTCCTCTCTTGTTCTTTTTTTTTGTGATCTGATAATTTTATATAGTGGTATGCTTTGATTTCTTTTTCTTGATCTTTTGTGTATCTATATCCACTATAGATTTTTGCTTTGTATTACCATGAGGCTTACATAAAAAAAAAAAGTTTATTTATGTCTATTTTTAAGCTGACAACTTAACTGCAAAAACATACAGAAGCTCTATATTTTTACATTATCTTCCCCAAATTTTGTTTTTAATATTATGATTTACATCTTTTACATTGTGTATACCTCAACAATTATAGTTATTTTTAATACCTTTGTCTTTTAATCTTCATTCAAGAGTTATGTGATTTATCCACCATTATTACTTTAGAATATTCTGAATTTACTATTTACTTTTACTAGTGAGATTTATACTTTCATATGTTTTTATTACTAATTAGCGCATTTTTGTTTCAGCTTAAAGAAATTCCTCTAACATTTCTTGTAATGCTGTTCTAGTAGTGATGACTCTAACATTTGCTTGTCTGGAGAATCCTTCTCTCTCTTCCAACTCTGCAGGACAACTTCTCTAGGTAGAGTATTCCTTCTGGGCAGGTGACTTCTTTCAACACTTTGAATATATCATGGCGCTCCCTTCTGGCCCCCAACTTTTCTGCTTAAAAATTTGCTGGTATGTAACAAGATGTTTTTCTCTTGTTACTTTTAAGATCCTTTCTTCGACTTTCACTTTTGACAATTTAATTGTGTTTCAGTGTGGGTCTGTTTTGATTCATCTAATTTGGTATCTTTTGTGCTTCCTTGATCTGAATATCTGTTTCTTTCCTCAGGTTAAAGAAGTTTCAGCTACTATTTCTTGAATAAGCTTTCTCCCTCTTCTTCTCGGACCCCTGTAATGTGTATATCGGTCTACTGGATGGTCTTCCATAAGTCCCTTAACCTATCTTCACTCTTTTTTATTCTTTTTTCTTTTCTTTTTTCTTTTTTTTCTTTTTTTTTTTGCTTTTTGCTTCTCTAATCGAATGAATTCCACTGCCTTGTCTTTGAATTCACTGATTCTTTTTTCCAGTTGACCTAGTCTGCTGTTGAACCTCTATATTGAAACTTTCAGTTTAGTTACTGTGTTCTTTAGCTCCGTAGTTTCTTTTCAGTATTCTTTTTCTATTTTCTATCCTTTTGTTCAAATTCTCACTTTATTCATGTATTGTTCTACCAACGTTGGTTAGAATCACGATCACTGTTATTTTGACTCATTATTAGTTAAATCACTTATGTCTATTTTATTAAGATCTGCTTCTCGAGTTTTATCTTGTTCTTTTGTTTGAAGCATACTCTTATTTTTTTTCATTTTCCTTGACTCTGTGATGATTTCTACATATAGCTAAAACAACTTTCTCTACCAGTCTTACTAGTATGGTTTTGTGTGTATGAACCTCATCAGTCTATCTGGCTCTTGGTAGTTTCTCGAACTTTTGAGATTGTTCAAGCTACATTCTTTGTGGATCCCCATAGTTGAGGGTGTGCCAAGAACCATCAGTGTCCCAAAGGGGAGGATTGCAGTCAGATAGTAGACAGTTGGAATCTGGACCCTCAGACAGCAGGTGAAAAGTTTGTTCCTTCCCAAGAAGAAATGGGCAGGTGGGTATTTTTGCCTACTATCCTTTGTGCTGGGCCTGCGTGTAGAGCCATGGAAAGGGGGGTGCTTCTAAGCCTATTAAGAACATTTTTGTTTGCTGCAGTTTAGGGTTCTAAATGGAAGCATCTTTGGCAGTCAGAGACAGGTGATCTGGGGACTTCTCCCTGGAGTTCATCCACAAATGTTGAGCAGATATGTGTACAAGCCCCTTTTAGGGAGATACTGGTGACTTGGGGCAGGCAGGAGGGACAGGTGAGGAGAGGCATCTGCTACTTTCCCTGGTCTTCTTCCTAGGAGGATCATAGTCAGACCCTATGTGTATGCTAAAATAGAAGCCTGACCCTTAGGCAGCAACTTTTAAACAAATAAACCCCATTCAAAGAAAGATGGCATTTTTTTTTCTTGCCTATTCTCTCTGTAATCAGCTCCGAAGGGTGGGGGGTATAACCACATTGAGTGCTTCTATGCCCATTTGTTTGCTATAATCTTGTGAGTCTTATGGATGCAAACCCCACTGGCTCTCAGAATTAGGTGTTTTGGGGGCCCATTCCTCGAGTAAGAATCTTAAAAGTTAGAGCACTTGGTATAAGATGGAAACGCTTAATTTCTTAGTGAGAAGCTAGAAGTTAAGGTTCCCTCCTGATTATATGCTACTGTGCCAAGGGTAAGGTTTATGGCAAGAGTGTGTTTCAGCCTTTCCTATCTGCTTTGGTGTGGGTGTTTTCTTGATCACTTGATCACCTGATGTGTAGGAGGCACTCAGCTAATTCCTCAGTTTCTGGATTTTGTTCAGAGGAAACTGGTCTATGTGTAGGTAGGTGTACATTTGTTGTGTTTGTGGGAGGAGAAAATTTCAAGAGCTTCCTATGTTGCCATCTTTGCAGCCATGATCTGTATAAATATAACTAGGTAGAATGCAAGAAGAATGTTACTTTTACTCTTCTGAGATATTACCCAAGGGGGGCCTAAGCTGTGGACAATTTTTTCACCCCTAAGAAATCTCGAATAGATATCTCAGCTTTCCAGTCACTTTCAGGTAAGAAACATCTTTTTTTCAGTATAAATATGCCAAGTTCTTCTGTATAAAACTTTCTTTTCCCAAGATCAAACCTGATATAAACTCAGGAACCTGCTTCTCTGTCCCACCTCACTTATGGGGACAAATTGCTTGGAACTTCCACAGCAAGGCTTGAGAAAGAGCAGTAATTAGGGGAAAGAGCACAGTTTTCTTTATAGCTGAGCCTGGTATTGCTTGCTGTATGCTCTTGGAATAATATTTGTGTGGGCTGTGATCTTTTTTTCATGGAATAATTTTGCAATCTGATTTCTCAAAGATCAAAGAAAGTCCTGGAGGACTTTCTACAGAGGAACTTGGTATATTATTA
The DNA here is from genome assembly GCF_902729225.1 of Pteropus medius. NCBI lineage: Eukaryota > Metazoa > Chordata > Mammalia > Chiroptera > Pteropodidae > Pteropus > Pteropus medius. The sequence goes on along the minus strand of NW_024340700.1, from coordinate 102,729 downwards.
AAGATATCCTTCATCTGGCTGTTTTGCCTCCCTTTTAACCCTGGAATTTTAGTATACACTTCTGTACTGGGTCACTTTACTCATTCAAGGGATTCTCTTAGGCAAGTCTCTTTCAATATAGCCTACAACTGACTCTTCTTTTAAGGTCCACATTTAACCTACTAGAAATCATGACCTTTTGCCTAGCCTCTGTCCAGTTCTCAAAGGAGTCCTCTTTTTTTTAATTCTGCTATTAGGTCTCTCTGGCTGTCCTATCACCTAGCATCTCCTTCTGGAGAAGCACCTCAATACACATTGTTAAATTAAAAAAAAAAAAAAAAAAAAAGGTAATGAGCAGTGAATACAGAATGTTACCATTTGGTTATCAAAAAGTTTATATGTAGATACACATGTATGTATATATATAAATATTTTATATAAACATAAAAATGTTTTATATTCATGTTTATATTGATGATTATTCCATATACAGAGAGATGCCCTGTTTTATTTATGGCTGCATAATACTCCTTTGAATGAATGCATCATAATGTGTATATATACTGCTAATTATATATGCATTTATAATGTGTATATATGCATATATAAAGCACATATATATAATAAATGTGTATGTATAATACATATAATAAATATATATGAAAGGAGATAGGTAATCTCTGGAAATACATAAGAAATTAGTTTATTAAGAGTTGTTATCTCTAAGATTGGGTGCCAGGTAATTCTGAAAAAGTGGGGGAAGAAGACTTTTTACTGTATATCATTTCTAACCATTTAACTTTTGTAGTGTATATATATGTATTGCTTACTGCAAAGTGAAATTGGAAAACAAATTCATTTAAAAAATATTTTGACTTACAACAAAGCCTATAACATTATAGTTATTAGTATGTTGTACCTGTGAATCTTCGTTGGCTTAAACAAAAATAATTCCCTGGAAGAAAGCAGGTGGAAGAGAAATAAAGCCAGAGAGTCAGAGAATGCTGCAAATTGGTAATCAACGGTAAAAAATGGCAATAGCAGCAGCAACAGTATATATTGTCTACAAAAATCAGTATAAAAGACATGTCATGCTACTTTCTGGGATATCAGGAAAAACTATTTGAGGGTAAAGAATTATCAGGCACAAATTTCTCGGCTTGTTATATATGCAAACTGCCACTAGGTGGCAGTATATTTCCTACATGGTGAAGAGTGGAAAGTCAAAAACAATAGTTTTTTGCTTTGCATTATTCCGTTATAAATTTCTTATTCTGTGAGATTATAACCTCCATTTTTATAAAGTATATAGTGAAGAATACTTCAAAAAATAGCCAAGCTTTATTAGTCAAATGAAACTCTCGTTTTTCAGACAGTAGGAACATTCTTTAGTAAGTTATGTTTGGTCACTCTCTCCAGAAGCAATCTACATAGAAAGTGTTTTATTTTGTTTTGAAATCTCATGTACCAATATTAGTATAAGCATTTTTTTTTTCAGAGATAGACGGATATATGTTCTATTTATTTTTTAAACCTGCTTAAGCAAGTTAGGGAAAATGAGAAGTCAGGATATTCTCAAATTTAATGCAAAGCTAAGCACACACCAAAACTTAAGTCTACTCCCAGGATCACGTGAGTGCACAACTATGAGCTTCATTCCATTACATAAACAAGAGAAAAATAAGGTTATTTCATTGCTTTAAGAAAAGTCCTTTGGAATATTATTTGGCCTTACAAAAGGAAATACTGCCATCTGAGACAACGTGGATGAACCTGAAGGACTTAAGTGAAATAAGCCAGACAGAAAGACAAACACTGTACAAATTCACTTACATGTGGAATCTAAAATAGTCAAACTCATAAAAGCAGAAGATAGAATGGTGGTTGCTAGGGACTAGGGGGAGGGGAAGGGAAGATGTTGGTCAAGGAGTACAAAATTTTAGTAATGCAAGTTGAGTGAGTTCTGGAGGTCTAATGTATAGCAATGTGACTATAGTTAACAAGGCTGTATTGTATACTTAAAATATGCTAAGAGGATAAATCTTAAATGTTCTCACCACACACACACACACACACACACACACAATAAAACACACACAATAAAACGGTATAACTGTGAGGTGATGGTTATGCTAACCAGCTTGACTGTGATTTTTTTTCATAATATATATGTATAACAAGTTGTATTCCTTAAATATATATAATCTTTGTCAATTATGCCTCAATAAAGCTAGGTAATAAAGTCATTTTCATGAGATAGGAGAGTATTTGTATTACAGTTGCCCTTGAAACAAATTGCTAGTGAGGAATTGCCTGTCTATAAGACCACACACTTTCCAAATGATACACAGTTCTTTTCAAGGGAAAAATACAAATACTCTTGTTTTCTAGGGAGCAAGTCCAGTCTTCCAAATAGGAGGAGCTAATGGCTGACTTCATCCAGCAATTTGGTGTCATGCTAGAGCTAAAGCACCAGCCTGCTAACTCGATTGCCACTGGTTAGAGCTTTAATTTGTTTTTATTAATAACAATAGTATTGCATTTTTTCTAAATATAAAAGTAATAAATTTTATGGTAGATATTGGTAGATACAGAGAAGTATACAGAAAAAATTAAAAATTCAAATAAAACCATTGTTAACATTTTGGTATATTTCTCTTTTTTCTACTATATACATATATACATACCTATGTGTATATGCATGTAATAGTACATATGTAGTGCCTGTATGATTATATTATATATGCATATATATACTTTTTAAAAATACTATATTTTAAGCATTCTACCATGTTATTAAATATTCTTCATTCTTCAGAAATTTGAAAACACATAAAGATATTTAAATAACATAACAGACACTATATTTTCATAATTTAGGATTGACAAGTGTTAACAGTTTGAGATATTTGTTCCAGTATTTTTTCTATGGCATATTAAAAAACAAAAACTTGAATACATTATCAAAAGAAATAACAAGGGAAAGAGAAAAGAAAAAATGGAGGGAATTGTTCCTAATTCAGTCTGTCATGTACAGTCAGGAGAAAGGGTACAGTGAATACAGAAAGGTCAAATTGTTGGCTTTTAAGTTATAAAACAGAATGGTGAAGAAAACAGAATGGTTTTTAAACAGTTATAAAACAGAATGGTGACGATATTAAAGGATTGTTTTTCTCTTTTCTTCTCTCCGTCCCTCTCCTTTTTTTGAGTGAAAAAGCGTTCCGTGTTTCAGAAAGAAAACCTCTAAAAAGCCCATTGGACTGCACCTAGGTTATAAACAACAGATTAGACAAAGAGCACATGAATATCAAAGCTGATTGAAAAATAACAGTAAAACCCTATCACAAGGGTATATCCAAACAATCAAAAAATTCTTCAACTTTTTAAGGACCCCCTGCTCGGAATCAAGTACCTAAAAGTGGGGCCAGGAATCTACACATTTACCTAGTTCCTAATGAGCCGTATGTCCAACAATGCTTGAGAACCTCACTGTCATGAAGACGAACAGGAATTCATAAATATAACAAAAGGCCTTCCTTTAACCTAAAATACTAACTTCCAACACTATGTTGAATACACTTTATCTGTCTTCATAGTACATATTTATTTCGTTGCCCATCTCTTCCACTAGAAAACTCTTAATGTAGAATTTACTTGGGTAGAAAGGGGCTTACAATGTTGGAAAAATGCGAGCCAGAAATAGAAAGCTCACCTTAGTACATGATCTGTTACTGAGAAAAAAAATAACTGAGGAAAACTTTCCTCAGGGAGAAAAAAGCAAAACTGCATACTGAAGTCCCCTCCCCCCTCAGATTCTAAGGGCCCCATTTCTGCTAACAATGGGCTGATGACCCTTATCAATAGCCAGAGGATCTGAGTTGCCAGGGCAATTATCAGGATTTGAGGGAGAGGGCCCTTTTTCCAAAGAAAGGAGGGAAGAAAACTAGGTTTACTAAAAAGATTAATTCTGTCTGAGATGCCCCATTTCATTTCCTGCTAAAAAAATAAGAATTTTACAAATGAAGTCCTGTCTCAAAATGGTTCATATTACAATTTGGAACACACACATGCAGAAAACATAAGCACACAGTAACAGATATACATTTCAAGCCATAAACTCAGGTTTCTGGCAAATTTTTTATGCAAAAAATTTTTTCTTTCAATCAGTTTCTCTTCCATTCTGGTGCCCCAGTTCTGCATGGATGGTGGCTTATTGTATCCCTAGATTTTAAGGGTTGTTCCTCCTTGCCCCAATGTGGGAAAATTTTGAGAGGTTTATATAACCGTGCAAAGGCAGGCAATCAAGACTCTGAAAGAGAAATCCATAGATTTCTGCTGACACTCATGCAACCGGAGTTTGCACGGCCTCTTCCGGTTTTGCAGCTTTCTGATTCCACATTTTATTTAGGAGAAAATAAATTTTTCTGCAAAAATTCTGGGTGCTCGTGATATCCTCCGCCCAGGTTCACTGCCATCAGAGATACTGTGGGTGTTTTTAGTGGCTATGCAGGTTAGCTCTTTCCTTCATTTCAATATTCTCCTAAACTGGATCCCTTTCCCACTCTTCTCAGCTTTACATCGGAGCCTAAAACTACACGTGTTTTGGCAGCTTCCCTGCACCAAGCTCTAATCCTGTGTCGCAAGACCTGAAATACGAAGCACTTACAGTAGCATCGCTGTCTGGGGCTCCACTCCATCGCAAGGGCGGGCCGGGGAGAACGCGTGGTGGAGGGCCGGTGCCTCCGGCCTTCCCGGAAACGCGCGAGAGAAGCGGAAGGAGGGCAAAGAGGAGCGGAAGGGGAAGTCCCGGCTGTTGGCGCTTCCCGGACTCTGGCCGTGGGGGATGCATAGCAAGTGGCATCTACGGGGTGAACCCGAGGATATCGCTGTGGGAAGGACTTTAGCCCTGCTCCGGACTGCTCCACAAGACTTCTAAGCCGAAACTGACCAGGGCGCAACGACAAAGTTCCGCGAAGGGGACGCAGCACCCAGCGCCGCCTGGGGACTTTGCCAGGTGATGGAGGGTGTGGGGAAAAAAGGTGGCGAAATAGTTAAGAGAGGAGGCATCCGAAAAATGCAAAGGAAAGGGCTTGCAGAAACTCAGCGGGTTATAGGTTAATCACACCCTTTAGATCTTTAAATGGCCTTCTGGAAACTCTTGCTACACTTAACAATGTGTAAATAGATAGGACTGGTGGTCCGGAATTCCTTCCCCTTTGCAGCCTCCACCTGAAACTCCCCCTCCAATCCTGAGTCTGATGGGCCCATAGACCCTCAGACAAAGGAATCATGCCCCTTGCATAGAACACTGCTGGGGTATATAAGCTGTAAGAAATCTACCCGCAAGGAGCTCATGCCTTTTGTGCTGTCTAGAGCCTCAAGTGCTCGCGGGCCTAATAAACAAACTCTCCTTCCTCTAACAAAGTTGTCTGAGCGTCCAAAATCCTCTGTCGGGTGCTGCTTCCTGCAACATCTGGAGAAAGTGGAGAAATAGCTGACGTCAACACTGTCAAAAGAATAGGGAAATATCATTTCAATGTACTAATTTAAATTCTGAATACTTTCCAGACTTTGTGCTAAGTAGGTGCTGCAAACAAATGTATTTATTTTCAGACTGTCATGAAGCGGACAGTCTCCTTTCCGAGAATTACAAAATGGGGTGGAAGGCCTAGAGCTTTTATAGGATAAAGACTGAAGAAGAAGGAAGAGACAGAAAATATAAGCTTGGCTGGGGCCGCATAGTCCACCTTGTTTAGGCAGAGAAGGCCCAGAGTTGCATTGGCATTTGGGGGTTGGCTGACTCAATACACTGCATTTCTGGGCAAACGGAGCATTTACAGGATGGCTAAGTTATCTAAGTTTTGGTTCGCTCATGTGCCACCCAGGCAACTCCATCTTGGTCTTAGAATTCATTTCAGCAATATTCCCAGGGACCTCTAATTTTCCTTCTCACTATGTGTTAAATTATCTTGCTTAACTAAAACATGGAACATTTCCTTTGTGCGGCAAACTTTCCAACAGAAAAAAATGTCCAACCCATTTTTGGATTATGTTCTTTCATTACACAATTTTTTTGAGCCTCAGTAACCCTTTAACTGCTACACACATACAAGGGTCACAAAGGTAGGGAATTAAAACCAGATTATTTAAATCACTTACATGTTGAAAAAAACTGATAAGGACCTAGAGAGAAAATCTAGATGACTCTCCCCCAACTCCATTTTCCCTTCATTTTCACATCTGAGAGCGTACTGTTTACCAGCTATTACTCTTAAGTGCTGGAGGTATAGAGATAAACAGGACATGGGCAGGAGCAACAGAGAACCCCTTCTGTGAAGACCTTTCACTCTCTTGGAATAATTAAGCTTTAAGGGAAAGGCATAAATCTACTGATGGAGGGAGGAGCATAGTATTCAGCTCAAACAGCTTATCTTTTCTTGGAACTTTATTGGTCTGACCTGAAAAATGAGTGCTTAACAGTCAGATGCACAGGCTGTGATTACCAGTCCAGTGAGAGAAACCAACTGGCAAAGAGCAGTGACTTCGACACAGGGTGAGTGGTAAGAATAATGAACAGGGTAGGTAGAGAGTTGATTCTTAAGCCTCGTATGGTATTGTGAATTGTTAAGCCTTTTATGCCAAATTATTATTTGCAAATATCATTTGTCAAGCATCGCTCTAGGTACTGCAGGTGCCTTTCTCAGCTAAATCTAGTGGGAAGATTTGGTTAAGCAAGTACAAGAAAATGTGAGTGAGAGTTAATAAAGAATATAAATGCGAGGACAGACAGTATTTTTTGTAGAGTTTTAAAGGGGATGACTTGGAATTACTCTGAGGAAAAGAAAAGTGTAGCAAGTGAGGGATCACATATACAGACACTTAAAATGAAGAGAAAACCTGAAGGATTTGTGGAACTGAATTCCATTTGGCTGTACAAGGAAGAGGGGAGTGTGTGGCATGTAATGACCCAAACTGGAAACAACCCAAATATCTATTTATTTTAGAATATATAAATTATGGTATATTCATATAATAAAACAAAAGAATGAGAAAAATGGACTTTTTAGAGACCCTAAGTACATAATAACAGTAATGGATGTCACAATCATAGTTGAAACCAGACACAAAAATATATGTATTACATTATTCAATTTATATAAAGTTCAAAAGAAGGCAAACAAATCTTGAATATTCGAAGTCAAGTTAGTTGTTTTACTTATTTGGAGTGGTAACTGGAAGATGGACCGTCTGAGATTTATGTTATTAATTGGGTCCTTTTTACTTGAATGTATTCACCTTGTGAAAAATTCATTGAGTTGTACCTTACAATGTGTATGCTTTTCTGAATGTATGTTTTATGTCAACAAAAATGCTTACAAAAGGCAAAAAAGCCTTTGGGCAGAGATGAGATTACCCGTGATGTATACGTCAAGTTAGAAGAGAAGAGTGACAGAACCCTGGGGAATACATAAACCACACAGACACGGTCTTATTTTTTCCCCCATTTTCCTCAGGACCCTTCCAACTTTTTCTTTGAAAACATTGCATAATGTAAGTATAATGCTAAGAATAAAATTTCTGTTAGATAGTGCGATTGCTCTTGTAGCATTTCCTCATTGAGACTTTCTAAGGAGACATTTCGACTGAATTTATTCTTTGATTTGGAAAAGTTAAAGAGTTGAAGGAAGAAATGCTGTCGTTAGAAAGACTACCTGGAGACAGGTAATGATGCTAAATATAGAACGGCAACATTCTTCTGAATCTTCCTAGTGTATTGGATCCCAGTCAATGTACTGTAACTATGCTTTCATCTCTCAATGATATACTGAAACGATATCTGCCAGGATCCAGGGGGCCCCGAAGGTGCGCAAGGCGTCGGCGCGGGAGACAGTCGACTACACAGCTCAGAGGCGGTGTGACACTGTTCCGTTTTATTGTGATTTGAGTACAACTTTTATACTTTTTATTTTGGCATTGGATTATACTTTGTAGTTAAGGTAGCAGGGAGTTAAATTTCTGTGGTTAGGCGAAGCAGAAAA
>NW_024340700.1:0-94242 GCF_902729225.1 Pteropus medius | reverse complement strand
GCCCCTCTAGGTGGATACCAGAGTTTTCTATTTATCCACTAGGCCACAAAAGGAGGCCCTTCCATAGTAGGCACAGGCTTATGAGTAAATTTCTTATCCTTTGCTAATTTTTATACTAACTGCGTGGGAACAGGAGCATAAACTGGTTCCAGCAATTCAGCTTGTTATAATTTACTCATAATATCTTTAAGAGGCGCATCAAAAGGAATTTCCCTTAATAATTGTTCAAATAAAGGGTTTACGCATTCTGGACACATCAGGGTGACTAGAGCTGATTCCATACGCGGGGAATTTACTATTTTTTCCTCAGAGCCAATTTTGAGGAAATCCATTTGTATAGCGTGTACACTTACTAGAATTTGTGCTACTCAAATTCCCCCTATTAATAGGATCATTTCTAAGAAACCGATTATCCCTAAACACATGCCACGTCCTCGTTCTTGACGATGCATTCCTTGAAGCCTCTGTCCCCATCTCCGGACCTTGTCACGCAGTAGGGTAGAAAGAGGACGAGGCAGATATCCTTTGTGAATAATTTGGGGAGAAAAGGAAAGGAATTCCATACTGCCATCTCCTCAAAGAGTGCTTTTAGAAACAAGGAAGTACTTCCAATGAAACAGAAAGGTCTATCATTAAAGCTTATTAACAAACATATAATGTTAGAAAGGTGTCTGTTCATCTGGACTACTGTATACTTGTCTCTCTTTTCCAGAAATGGCAAGAAGTCTTTTGAAGACATCATCGATGTCTATGAGGACAAAGTTGGTACAACAGATGGGATTGTCACTTTATAATACATCTCATGGCTTCAATGAGGAAGAAGTGAAAAAAAAACTTCAGCAGTTTCCTGGTGGATCCATTGACCTTCAGAAGGAAGACAATGGCATCGGCATTCTTACTCTGAACAATCCAAGTAAAATGAATGCCTTCTCAGGTATAGAGCTCTTCCTTTTGCTAGTTAAAGAATGACATTAAATCTAACCTGCTATCGCATGACTCTTATTCTTACTCTGCTGACAGAAATCTTGAAAGTCAAGGTACTCTTTGTAGAACATGAAAACAAAAACAAAGCCATCACATGAACCAGGTACATTTTTTACTAATTTGTGACTTTTAATTAAAAAAAAAAATTCATGAATACAGATGTTGATAAAAAGGAAACCGTCAAATTAATCTTGTTTTTTTTTTTCATTGAAATTTATGAACTGCTTAATAAGTTCATTTGTTTTTGTTCAGCTAATGTCACTGGGAGACAAAGGGAAAGTGGTTTCAAAGATTTTTAAAAACTAACGAGAAAAGCCTATAAATGAAAAAAGAAATTACTATTTAGCTTTTTTTTTTCTGTGAATTGAAATATGACTCTAATTTTCACCATGTAATTCCAGTAATCAGTGAAAACACTGCACTTGCCTATTTGTTGCCCCTTTCCTAACTCTTAGATACTGATAATACCTTCGTTTGCTAGGCAGCGCTTGGCAAAGTGGTAATCTGGGATTTTTTGCCAAAGCTCAAGTTGGAATTCTGTTACCATGATGTTATGCAAGAGATAATGAGTAACCTTGTTGACTATCCAGCCCTTGTATTTCAAAATGATTTTGTAATTTCTCTATTTGTTGGTTATGTACTTCACGGGGATATAAATTATATTCTGTAGTAGCATTTGAAATATTTGGCTCAAAAATATCTCAGTAAATTTTCATGTGTCTATATATAATCTCATACCTATTGACATAATTCAGTAGACTCTAATCTTTATAAATTATCAATGGTGGGTCTTTAAACCAAAAATTACTTTTCACTTAGCGGAATTCAGAGATATCTCTCTCTTTTAGTGTTAACCAACAGAAATATAATTCAGGACACAAATGTGAGCCACGAGTTTCATTCAAAATTTTCTAGTTGCCATGTTTTAAAAAATAAAAAGAAACAGGTAAAATTAATTTTAATAATATATTTTATTTAACTCAGTGTATTCAAAATATTTCAATATGTGACTAATATAAAAATTATTAAGAAGTATTTTCTTTTTTTTTGTTTTCATGCCAAATCTTTGAAATTTGATATACATTTTATAGTTACTGCACATCTCAGTTTGGACTATCCACATTTCAAGTGCTCAGTAGCTACGCGTGAGTGGTGGTACTTTATTGGACCATGCAGCTTCATACCTTCAATTGGTTCAGAGAATAAAAGCCAATTTAAAAATTAGCCTAGGAAAAATAAATTAGAAAGGTGAGACTGCTCTGGAGAATTAGATTATATTATAGTTTTAATTTACTACTGGATAGCTAAAAATAATTTATATTAATAAAACTTGTTATTCAGATGGAGACAAATGTTAATTTAATGCCTAATATTTAAAACTAATACAAACAGAACTACATTACTTTGGGTAATGGTATGTGATTGGGTTTGGTTGGGAAATGATGAGTGAGCCCCATACTATGCAACCCCCCCAGGCCTTTGTTTGAAAATCACCCAACCAGATACTTTTTAAGGTCCTTTCCAACTCTTAATGTTTGTTTTACAAAGTAAAAAAGATGAGTTCAAGATTAACCACTGGTATAGATTCCTCATACTGAAGTCCAGTATTACTTTTTTATTTGACACTTAAATATTAGGGAAGATGAAGGGTCCATATTTACCTATATAGATCTATTCTTACCCTAAATGTGTGGTTTTCTATAAAAAAACTATACTATAAATCTTTTAAGAGCAAGAACTATATTTCCTAAGGACTTCCTTGAGAAGGCCTGCTGTTTTAATTAGGTCATAATTAGCAATTAGAAAGGATGTGAATCAATAACATTAATATTTATTGTGGAACCACTTCACTCCTGGTTACTTCAGAAAATGGCAAAGAAAATAATAGTTCTTGACATCATGGGGTTTATATTCCAAAGAGGTGTACATAGTTTAATGGCCCCTATATAGTAAGTCTTGGAACCTTGCGGTACATATTCTTTGCCAATTTTAACTTCCTTTATGATCTTAGTATTGGCTTCTAAAGTATTTTCTTAAGCAGAGGAAAGAGTAAATTTAATCATGTTGAGAGCATTATGAATTTTATGAACTTGGAATATCAACATAGGTAAGCATATCTAAAAGAATGACAGTCTCTGCTATTTTTCTTTTATTAAAAATTTGTCTTTTATAAAGAAGTTCCAGTAGAATTTTGGAATATCAAGGAAATAATCTAATATGTAAATCACAGAATTGGTGGTTGTTAGACATCTTATTGGCAGCCTATGAAGTACTTCCTTGGGCTTTTCCACACAGTTTGTCAACCGTGGAACAAGATATTTGCTATCCCCCTTTCCTGAACTAACATCCTATTACAGTAGTTCTGTTGTGAGTAGGGTGACAATATCACCTTTGTTTTGTGTACTGTATGCCCATGTATCATAAGATTTCATAGTCTTCTGAAAAGCAATATTATATTCGAGTTAGGAATATAGATGTAACTCTTGTGAGCTTGTTGACAAGACAATGTATACTGCTGTGAAATCAGGCCTAGGTATCATTTTTACCCTAAGGGATAATTTTTTTACCACCATATCCCATATTATTGATTCCAATTTTCCTATTCCTAAAACATGTATGACATATTCTTATTTTTCTACCTCACCATATATTTACATGATTTCTTAATTGAGAGAGAGAGAGAGACAGAGACAGAGAGAGAGAGAGGAGACACAGAGAGAGAGAAATAGGAGAGAGGAGAGAGGAGAGAAGGAAAGAAAAAAATCACTAACAAATTGTAAACTTTTAAAGCAGGGACTGCTTTGTATACCTCCTTTGTATATACTTCATAGTGCCAACACAATAAGTATTTGATAGACGTTAGTCTTGTTTGATGCTTTATGGCTTCGAAATTATTTCTGTTTTTCTAGTATCTTAGCTGTTTGTGATTCCTCCTCCCCTCTCTGGCAGGTGTTATGATGCTACAACTTTTGGAAAAAGTGATTGAATTGGAAAATTGGACAGAGGGGAAAGGTCTCATTGTTCATGGGGCAAATAATACTTTCTCCTCAGGATCTGATCTGAATGCTGTGAAAGCACTAGCAACTCCAGAGGCAAGTATTGAGCGAATTATGTATTAGATTGTACATGTTTATCAGACTTTTACGGCTGAGATATTATATTTTATTTATATGGTCATTATGGTAACAACTAGTCTTTTAATAGCTTTCCAAGGATCAGAATTTCATTTCGCTTCTTAAAGATTAGCTTGCAATAGTATGAAGTAATGGAGAGAAAAAAATGGAAAGACAGGAAGATTAACAATAACCAAAGTCCATTATTAAAACCAGTAAGGATTTCCATTTTTTTAAGTGGAAGCCTTTAGCATCTCCTGATAACGAATTTTATATGAGATATATATATAAAGTACCTAGCATAGCTTTGGTACATAGTAGGCTTCAACTAATGGTAACAATAAAAAAAAATGCTTTTGAATTATTACCCTGATAGAAAAAGACTCCTAATCATCTTCCACTTCTTATACTCCAAAGAACCTCTTTTTCGTACATTCAAACTTCACCCACGTCCTCTAGGCAAAACAAAAACAAAACAAAAAAACAAAAAAATGGAAAAACATAAGTATTTATTGCCATTTAATTATAGATGTGGGCCATATGTAGGTAATAATGTTTTAATGTTATTCCACACCATTCTATGTAGTATATGATCTTTGCATAAATATATGAGGAAAGAGCTTGTTTCCTCATATAATTTAGTTTTGATAAACTTGATAAACTTAGGGAGGTAGTTAGCTTTGATAAACTTTGATAAACTTAGAGGTAGTTTTGATAAACTTGGATTTGAATGCGGGTTTCAACACTTTCTGGCTAATTGATTGGCCAGTCACTTAATCTTTCTAAGTCTTATTTTCCTAATCTATAAATGAGAATTATATATTTCATAGAGCTATTGTGAGGATTCAAGCTAATGTATATAAAGTGCCTATTAGCACAGTGCCTCAAAAAGGTGGCTATTATTTTTATTTCAAAGATCTTGATATTAAACATTATTATTTATGAGATGATCCATAATTTGTAGCAGCACTAGACTTAAATTTTTAAGGTGTCTGAATGGATACAGCACTAAGCTGGAGAATTGAATATATTGGTTCTTGCCCAAGCTCTACTAATAATTAGGTATGTGACCTATAAGTCATTTGATTATAATTTTCATCTTTAGAATGATTATATTGCTAGGCTCGTTACTTTATTCACAATAGACACTGTAAAGATAGAATGAGATAATAGATTATTGTGGGTCTGATGTAAGTCAGGTGGGAAAATATCTAAAAATGTGAAAGCTTATTTTGCTTTCTTCTAGTTACAAGGTTGTTTCCGTCTCTTTAGATCATGCAATCAGGATTTTTTTCTCTTTGTATATAAAAGCTAAAAGTGGAAACATGCTAATTATTTTATATATATTTATATAGTGGGCCTGATCTAAGTCATGTAGGAAAACATACGTAGTTTTTATACAGACTTCAGATAAAGGATCACTTCAAAAAGCTTATTCTTTCTAGTACAGGCATTCTTCAAGGAATCTACTCTCTTGAATTTCTGCAGTGAGTAAGAGTGACTGGATCAACAGCTGAGAATTAAGGTGGTGTGGCCTCAATGATTAAATAAATAGCATGGCAGGTATCTATCAAGTAGTTATGCACATCTGCCAGTCTCATCAAGAAAATCTGGAATTGTGGTTTTGCTTTACAATGTGTATGCTTAGAACCCAGATTAGTACTTAAAATACCTTACTTTGTTTAAAGATGGATCCTTTATTGTACTTTTGTGAAATCTGCCTAGTCATAATATAGGAAATATGTAGCATAGAAATAAGTAATTTGAGTAAAATTCTCTTTATGGATAATGTTAAGAAACACAGTAATATATATAAAGTATGGGGTATATTTGTCACATGGTGATTTTAAAATTAACATATTTGACTTGCTCACGTTCAGGTTATTAAGTATTTCACTATGATTCAAACTCAGCATTTTCGCTCTCAGTTGGTTTTGCCATGCTGAATATGAAGTATTGGCAGAACGTGAAATTTCTAGTAGGTTTTGGGACTCTACTTGAAAACAGGAGTTGAAGCAATGGAAATGTATGAGACTTCTAAAGAAGAAATTATAGATAAGAGAAAGAATCATGGGTTGGATTTTTGGGAATACGTGCATTTAGAACATTAGTTGAATAAGAAGAGACAAAGAAGAAAACTGGAAAAGAACAATGAAGAAGAATAGGAAGAGAATCAGGAATGGACAATATTACTAGAAACTAAAAGAGAATATCAAAATGAAGAAACTGGTCAAAGCAAGATACCATTTGTTATGGAGAGAGAGAGGGAGGTGAGGATAAGGAAAAGCCATTTAATTTAACAAATAGGAGATTATTAGACACCTTTGAGTGAAGTCTTGAGAGAAAGCTGAGATCAGATCAAACAAGCTTGAAATAAGTGTGTGGGGACAAAGAGGTAATAAGTTTAGAACTCTTAAAAAATTGTTTTATATATGTTTATATTCTTAAGAGGATCAGAGTTTGGAGTAATAGGTATATGCATCTTGTATCTCTTCCCTCCATATTACCCTGAGTAGAACTCTGCATTTCTGGGATATGTGATCTGATTCTCACACCTAAGTCTTTGCTAATATCTCATGCAAAGCTGAGCTCAAGGATTTCTAAATAATGAACAAAATAAAATACTGCATCATTTGTATTTCAGACAGCATCAAAGAGTTTTAAGTAAGATTTTAGATGTCTTTTTGGTTTCATTACTTTTTAAATGCTGAAAAAAAATTTTTTTTTAATTTCTAGCATAAAACATTTGCATTATACCTTTATGTTTGTGCTTATTCTTATATAGGATGGAATAGCCTTATGTATGTTCATGCAAAACACCTTGACAAGATTAATGAGGTAATGTGTTTTCTTTTTAAAATGATTTCTAAAATACCAAAAATAGTTCTTTGTTATTCAATGTTTTGTACCAGTTTAAAAGAAAATAGCTGATTTTAAAACTCCATTTATTTTAATGATGAACTATTTGTGCCATCGAGGACAGTCATTTAATTAAACGTTAGTGACGTATATACAAATATTTTAAAAATAAGGGACATGAGAGATAAAAAGAATTTAAGACATAGCACCTTTCCCTAAAGAGTTTATATTACTAGCTGTATTTAGGTATAGATATGGGGAAGTTAAATACTGTTATCAGAGCAAAGTAAAGACACCAGTCCAGAGACGACACATAAAGTTTACCTAATATTCAAAATTAGTAGACTGTATAGTCTGTATAGCGAAGTGATCTGTATTCGGAGAAGAGAGAAGAGAAAAAAGAGCCATGGATTAGAGAAGGCTTTTACAGCTTTCTGGGGAAGGTAGATTCACTTTGTACCCAGATGAAAAGGAAAAGGAAAAGAATTCTTCTTGGCTATTACTATGCATTCGGGGTTACAAACAATGACATGTTTAAGCTGATGAGCTTTCTACTCCCATATTCCAACTGGAAACAATTTTAAGATGATAAAAACTAAGGAAGTTTATGTATATTTATCATACTTACTAAATGGACATCACTGTACTCTTGGTGTTCTTTGTATGTGAGAGTCTAGAAAGAATAATGGAATCATAAAACTATTCTAAAATGCCTTTTAAAATTGTATTAGCTCCTGTTCACCTCCCTCTCCCTATTACATTTGACTTTTTCTTAGATAAATCTTAAAAATTTTTTGGTTTTTCAAAAAATAATTCTTTTTAATTAGAAGCAGTTTGTGTTAAGACATTTTCAATTACTTTAAAGCTACAGCTTTGCATTTTGGTTAGAATCTGCAAAAAATTCTATACTTTTCAAAACATTTTAGATTTACCTTTTAATGCACACTGCTGCAAAGTGGGTCTTCGCAAACAGGAAAGGTGAAGAGATTTATTTTTACCACAGAACCATTCCTTTCTGTAGGATTAGTCTGTGGACCGTTTCAGTGAGTGATGAAAAGATATTTGATAGAGACCTTTATAATAACACAGTTTTGGAGCTCAGTCTTCTGTCTGACATTTCTTCCCTCTGAATACAGCCTTCACGTTCCCACCTGATATCAATAAAAGTGAACTGAGATAATATCACATTGAATTATTCCTGATTGCTAGTTGTTGAGAAGTTCTAGGAGCTATAAAATGTTCATTTATTTTAATAAAGTTATAATACAGCTGTAGTTTAAAAATATGTAATGATTCAGGGAGGTATTTCAATAAACTTATATGGCGAGGCATTCAGTATGAATTATTGTATCTTTAGTATTGCACCGTATACTCCTCATGATGCACTTGGCTCAAGTTTCCACTATCCTTTGGGGTTCGTTTGTTATTATAAACATAGTTTAATAATTTGTTTCTACTGCATCTTAAGTTTTTAATGACATTTTTAGATTAATATTAAAATAAAAAATATTAACAGCCATTTTTCCTATTTCCTTCAATATACAGACTTCCTTTAATAAGTGTTGCGCTTATTCAAGGTTGGGCCTTGGGTGGAGGAGCAGAATTTACTACAGCATGTGATTTCAGGTAGGATGAAAATTGCATTAGTTCTTGCACAAATATAATTAACATATGCTCAAATGGAGTTTTTTTTTCATGAATATAAATATTTGGTATATTCTCAAAGAGGATAATCAGTTAGCAATTTTTTTTGTCAGTAATTAAAGTCGATAATTTTAGTTGATCTAGTATAATAACTCTACCAATACTTTAGTACCATGCATTCAAAAAGTTAAAACGATGATTTTAAGTAAATCTATTTTAGCAAAATCCCTGGGGAATGATTTTTAAAGTTTAAGATTCAAAATAATTATACAAAGAAAAGTAAAAAACAAAAAAAAAAAAAAAAGGAAGAGAGAATAGAGGAAGAGAGACTGTTACAGTCATCCTTTTAACCAATAAAAATAAGTTTTTTGATGTCCATTTCTTAGCTTTACTGTGATTTATAGTAACTTTGTGGAGCTTTTGGGCTGATTAGGGAATAATATTAGAGAAAGTTATTTGGGACCAATAACTCTTCAATCCCTAGAATTCTTTTTAGTATTGGGTAGCTATACTTCATAGGAATGACATCTTGTAGAATCCTAATGCTTTATATGTACTTGAAACTGTGTTCTCAGTTACCATTACTAAGACCTACTAGCTCAGCTTTAAAGAAAACCAGTACAATGTTCTTTGATCTGCACAGACTTACACTTGAGCCTCTTTATAATGCAAAAGGTAGTGTATATAGCATAGTGGGAAGTCAAATGTCAAAACAGTAAAGAGCCCGAGCACTGGAGTCAGATAGACTTAGGTTCAATTACAGTTTGCCACTTTTAATTTGACTTCAGGTAAGTCTCAATTTCTTTATTTATAAAATAGAAATAATCTCCTTTAAATGTTTATAGATAGGTTTAAATAAGTTAATGAATATGTAGGTTTTAGCATAATGCTTAACCTAAAGCACACATCAATGTGCAGGTGACACTGATTAAAGTTTTAAAGTTACCTTGTTCCACTCTCTTTTACCGACATGCCAGTATGGCAATGTTTTGGCATACTTTTAAACTCATTAAATCTCTTTGACTTTTCAACCTTAAGGCTAATCCTGGCTTCCTTTTTTCTCCATTCATTATACACTCGATCCTGGCAAAGAAAAATGTTGGAGCATACACTAAGAGGAGACATTCAGTGTTTAGAATTTTGACTCTCCCATTCAGACACTAAAGAGAAAGCCATTCCTCTCTGGCATGCAGTGCTGTAGGCTAGGGGGAAATAGTGGAAGCAGGTGACTAATACAGTTCTTTAGTTCCCTTTCAGCTCTATTCCTTGAATCACAAATTTTATATTTTCTAAGTTCAGATTTTTAAAGTATGTAAGGTAACTGTTATAAACTATCCATTGTACTAAAATGCTATGAAAATATAATAATATAAAAGACACCCATCAAAAAGACCCATATATAATTAGGATGCTAAAAGATGTGAATATTTAATTAGACTGTTTAATTTTCACTTTAATAATTTTAAAATCAGTTTTGTCTACAGCCATGCCACCCTGAATAAGCCCAATCCCGTCTGATCTTGGAAGCTAAGCAGGGCCGGGCCTGGTTAGTACTTGAATGGGAGATCATCTAGGAAGACCAGGTGCTGTAAGCATAAAAAATAAAAAATAAAGGATTGTAAGCTGGCCAGGTCCTTGCAATCTGTGAAGTCAACCAAGGGTTGCCCCGCCTAAAAAAAATTAAAAAATAAAAAAACAAACATAAATAAATAAAAATAAAATCAGTTTTATTGAGGTATTATTTGCATTCTACATTTGTGTAACCACCTCCAAAATCAAGATATAAAAGATTTTTATCGGCCCTCCACGTTTGCACATACCTTTTCCCAGTCATTTCCTACCCTTGTCCAAGGCAAAGGCTGATCACGTTCTCATTCTAAATTAGATTTGCTTTTTTTAGAGTTTCATAAAATAAATTCATACAGTATGCACTATTTTTTTGTGTTTGGCTTCTTTCATTTAGTGTAATTATTTGAGATTCATTGGTGTTGTACCATGTATCACTACTTTATTACTTCTTAGTGTTGAAAAGTGTTACATATAGCATGTATTAGTCTGTGTATCAGTGATCTGTTCATTTTATTGCCCAATGATATGCCTTTCTATGCGTATTATTTATTGTTATTATATATTCTGTATAAAAGTCCTTTTATAAATAAGTCAAATATAATTTTTATGTCATATAAGTATTGTGAATATTCTCTCAGCCTTTTCATTTTAGTAGTAGTATCTTTTGAAAAGCAGAAATTTTTATTTTTTAAAATACTTTTAAATTCTCATTTTGAAATAATTACAGATCTATGAAAAACTTGCAAAAATAGCACAAATAATCCCCATATGCCTTTCACTTAGTTTCTCCACATATTTATGTCATTTATAACCACAGGGCAGTTATCAAACCAGAAAATTAATATCATTACAGTACTTAAACTAATCTACAGACTTTAATTTTTTTAATTGTCATACTAATGTCCTTTGTCTACTCTAGGATGCAATCAAGAATTATTTTGTCAGATATAAATATAGCATTAATATTTCTGTGGTATTCCTTTTTCTGTTCTTTCATTTAAGTATATGTTGTCGGAAGCCAGCCGACTAAGTCAAACCGGGTACCTGAATGGGGGAGCGGGGACTGAGAAAAAAGAGAAGACAGACAGGGTGCAGGAGGGAGAACAGATCTCACAACTGTCTCTCCGAGTTTATTTCTTATGCTTCTCTTTATACATAATCTGTTCCTTTGTGTATCCCAAAATAACATAATAAAAGTAACATCCTGAAGATCGAGGTACAATTGACACTCCCTTCGACACTCCCTTCGACTATACTTAATCTTCTTCTTCCTGGAATTCCACAGAACCAGCCTTTTCTTTTTTATGCAAGCAGGCCTCCCGAGATAATCCATGCACTCTTTTGAATTTGGGGAGCTTTAGCTCCCTACAATATGTTGTATTTCTCAAAGTAATTCTAATTAGTAGACAATATATATTTGGATCTTGCTTTTTATTCTGTCTGATGATCTCTTTCTTTTATATGGAGTGTTTACATTATTTATATTCAATATCGTTATTGATATAATTGAGTTTAAATCTACCATCTTGATATTTGTTTTTGTTTGTCCGATCTTGTTTATTCTTTCTTACTCTCGTTACTTGCTTCATTCTAGGTTATATTTTATGATCTCATTTTACCTCTTTTATTGACCATACCTTTTTGATATATATATATCAAATACATATATTTTTCTAGTAATATATTTTACTATATATTTATATTTTATATATATTTTATATATTATTTTCTCTATTACTGTGTATATATAGCGTAAGTATTTTACTAGAAAAATTAAACAAAACCAAGACATATAAATTTCTTGAATGGCAATATACTGCATATATGGGTAAAAAACATATTTCTAAAATGTAGAAAATAGATTTTCTAGTTGTATATGTTCATATGTACATACATGAACATATATATACATACATACACATTTCTAGATCTTTTTACTGGTTGGGTTAGAGTTAATACTTTTGTTTTAAACTTATTGTATCCTCCTTCAAATAATATTACTTTACATAAAATATAAATATTACAATATACTCCTATTTCCCTTATCCTGCCTTTCATGCTGTTGTTGCCATACATTTTGCTTCTGCATAACTCCACAAATTATTATTATGCTTTTGCTTTAAACAAGCAATTATCTTTTAAAGAAAAAAATGCCTTTTTATTTATTTAATAAACTTTTAAATTTTATTTATTTATTTATTTATTTAATTTAATAAATAAACGTTTAAAACTATTTAAAAATAACTTTTTACAGAAATACATTCATATTAGTGACTAGAATGCAATTTAAGTTTTAACTTATTCTACGCAATTTGGACAAATCTTGGTACATAGTTTAAGCATTTAAAAAAATAATTTGTAATCTGATTTATTTTTCATCTATTACAAATGTATGTAAAAGATTCTCCATCAAATGCTGCTAAAGCCAGCAGTTATTTACTTAACTTTTTTTTTTTATCAGAAACAATATTTGGGTTTAAGCATATCTGAATTTTTAACTGTATGAGTGAAGCTGATTTCCCTAACCAGAAATTCTTCCACTGTTAGATATGTTTTAGTCTGTCGTTTGAATAATTTTGGAACTTAATTACTTCTAAGATAGCTGGACCTGCATTAATACCTAGATGATATTTCCACATTTGCACATTGTTCTTCTAGTTTTTTGAGATGTAACAAAAGCTAGGAACCCTATTTTAGGAAACCACATGAAATCTCATCCATGGACCCTTGGTTTAGAAGGCCTGTTTTTGAAATAGATATTTATATGTACATACAGTTTATTTTATTGTTATCTTTTGTGCCTTAAGAAATTCTAAATACTGATGCCATTTTAATAAGGCCTTAAATATTTTGGTTTTGTTTGTTAAAACATAAATGTTTGATCTAATGACTTGTTACAAAATGGGAACCTGTGTAACCATGATATAGGTCAAGAACTGGAGCATTGCCAGTACTCCTGAAGCCCCCAACATGCCCCTTCTAAATCACAGTCCTCTCATTTCCATCCAGAAGATAGAATTTACCCTGAATTTTGTAATTACTTTCTTACTTTTTCTTATAGTTTTATAAACTTAACTAGTCTATAACCAATATATTCTATTTTTTTTCCTTTTTGAACTTCATATAAATGGCATCATATAGTTATAGAAATAGTATGAGGAAAGATTTGGTAAGCTAATTCATGCAAAGTAAATTTTTATGTTAATTTTTCTTTTGTATAATTTATGATTCAGGTTTCAGCTTATCAGTTTAAATATCTAACTTTATATTTACATAGAGATTTTAAAATAGGTTTGTGTATAAGATAATTTACAATGATTCTAGCATCTGAAAACTAGTACTTCTAAATTGGAGAGGATTCTTGTACAACAGTGCTCTCTGCTGTCATCAGTGCAGATTGCATTAGGATGCTACATTTCATTCAGTGATGAGAAAGCAGTCAGTCCTATGGACAACTTAATATAAAATATAAAATGCTCTATGTGTGAAAGGATTAAAGGCTTTTCTCACTTTGCCCTGAAATACAGGTACTTATAGAATATACAACTTACATATATAATTATATATGTAATACATAAATATAAAGTATATATTTATATATGTAATTTAATACATTTAAATAATCCTAAGCTTTATACGAAGGTGCGTTATACTTAATAAACCTCTATAGTAAATAGGAGTGCATATTAAAACTATAGATGTCCTCTGAAGAAAGTGTGTTGATGTTAATCTTTAAGCATTTATCAGACTTTTACATCTTCCTTCTTGTTTATTCTTTATCTGTGTTTGGGTTTAGATAGGGCTTAGGACAAAAGGCAGAATCACAGAGATTATTCGGTTCTTTAATACTGCTAATCTGCCTTGCTGTGTTGTTCTCTAAATGAAGGAAGTGCCATGTGTCCTAGAGCTTCATAAAATATTTATTTTTATTTGATATGAGATGTTTGAGGGTACTACTCTCATCAGATATATCTAGTAATATGCATTCATTTTTCCAATGAAGACATGTTCTATATAGACCCCCATATTAAATTGCATTCAGTTGAGTCATTCATTAAACATATGGTTAGCACCCATATATACTAGAGCTATTCCAAAAACTTGTATGTCTTGGGTTTTTGTTTCATTTTTCTAGTAGTACAGTTTTATTACATTTTACAAAATTATTTGTCCACAGCTGATGAAAAATTTCAAAAAAGTAGAAACTGATCTTTCACAATAGAAGTTTGAAAAACACTGTCCTAGACTATTCAGACATTTTAACCTACACAAGAAAAGCAAAAGTTTTTAAAAGTTAAATGCTAATAGAGAGGGTTGCATATTGGACTACTTATATTACTAGTCACAATTATCAAGAAGTGATAAATCGATATAATTTACTAGCTAATTCTCTCCCCCCAACTTTATAACAGTACCTTGTCAGCTGTCTTCCATG
Organism: Pteropus medius; assembly: GCF_902729225.1. Lineage (NCBI taxonomy): Eukaryota > Metazoa > Chordata > Mammalia > Chiroptera > Pteropodidae > Pteropus > Pteropus medius. Next base: position 79,638 of record NW_024340700.1, on the reverse strand, counting down.
ACAAATTAGCTTATATTCTAAAAATATCTGCCTGTTCCAAAAGGACACCAAAAGCATTTATAACATTCTGCTTAAAAGATAAATTCCTTTCTTAGGTATATATATGTTGACCCTTTTTAGCTTAACTTTTCTTACATTGGAGAATTGCCTAGCCTTCACTCAAATGATGTTTTCATCCTTGCTGCTCTCCCATTACCAATGGAAAATATTTCAGAAGATGAGACATACACTTGAGATGAATATTCCAAATAAATGAGCTCATACAGCATTCTAGCATTACCCCATCCCCTGCCCCCAACCCTGTAAGCACCAACTGATAATACATATAATGAATTAATATGTCAGAAACACTCAGGTATACTTGCCATATATAAACACCCACATTAAATTGCATTCAAGTGAGTCATAATCTTCATGTAAAACATTCTTAAAGAAATGGCTTTTTAAAAACATTTTTAAAAGCAAAATATTAACATATGAATTAAAAGTAGCATTTCTTAGTGTTCATTATCTAGGCACTCAAACATCGTTTCCCTTTTAGTACCAAAATTGGTATGGGGAAATAAAATGCTAGAGCTGTGATAAAATAACTTGCTTCTAATTTTTTAATCTGTCCCAACTAATTAAAAATGTTTCAGATGAAATATAAAGAAAATATTTATTTGAGTATTAGTTTTTTATTACAGCCATAACAAATTACCACAAGTTTAGTGGCTTAAACAAAATCAGTGTATTATCTCACAGACGTGTAGGTCCAGAGTCCAGCTGAACTCAACTGGTGTTTCTAAACCTGCTCACCCTGGGCCAAAATCAGTGTTCAGCTGGACTGGGCTCTGAAGACTCTGAGAGAAAATTCACTTCCAGGCTCATCCTGGTTACAACTGGCAGATTTCAATTCTACGCACTTTCAGGACTGAGAATAGGGAGGCCCCAGGAAAGGGAGAGAGAGAGGGAAATGGTCAATACGTGGAACATTCAGAACACACACATTTATCTATCAAATTTGCTGTCTTATATGGGCATGGTTTATGGAGCCAAAAATAGTTATAATAGTAATATCAAAGATCACTGATCACAGATTGCGATAACAAATATAATAATAATGAAAAAGTTTGAAATATTACAGGAATTAACAAAATCTAACACAGTGAGCAAATGCTGTTGGAAATATGCACCATAGACTTGCTCGGTGCAAGGTTACCACAAACCTTCAATTTGTAAAATTGCAGTATCTGCGAAGTGCAATAAAGCAAAATACAATGAAACCAGACGTGCCTGTAAATATATATTCTTTTTTAACAACAAGAATATTCTCTTCCATAACCATAGTAAAGTTGTCAAATGCAGGAAATTTAACATTGATGCAATATTTTATCAAACATGCTATTTTTTTCTTGCATATTTATTTTTTTCTATAGCTTTCATTTCAGTTTGTCTAGCTCCAGAATAAAGAACAGATATCGATATTTTTATTTGACTAACATTAAATTTATAAATTAATTTAGGGGTAACTGACATCTTGATAATGTCGAGACACTAAGAATGAGATATCTTAACATTTGTTCAAGTCTATGTTTGTGTCTCAGGGGAGTTTTTTAATTTTCTCCTTAGATTAAAAAATTTCTTTTTAAGTTTATTTAAAAGTACTTTTTTCATTCTTTTTGGGTTTTCTCTTTATGTCATCTAATTGATTAATATTTCTCTATAGGCTGGTTATTTTTATATTAATTTTATATGCTGCTTACCCTCCTAAATTTTTCTATTGTTTGAGTTATTTTTATCATTGATTCATTACAATTTTCTAATTATGTATGGAAATAGTTTCACTTTTTCACAATTATTAATTCTCTAATAGTTTTATTGTGTCAGTTAGTACCTATAGTACCTATAAAGTTGCGGTGGAGAGACCTGTCAACCTTGCTTTGTTCCTGAGCTTTGTGGACATGCCTCTCTGGTTTTTCACTCTTAAGTAAGATGCTGGCTTTTGGATTGAGGTTATGTTGGTATATAGGTTCAAGCTGAGGAATTATCCTTCCATTCCTATTTTTTTCAAGAGTTTTGAGGTACCAAATTTCATCTTAGGATTTTTCAGTATCTATAGAGGTAAATGGTTGTTCTCTTTAGACCTAATAATATGATTAATTATATGAATTTATTCCTAACATCAGTTAAAGAATACAGCCCTTTTAGACATGGTATATGATTTTCTTAACGTGGTATTGAAATCTATTTGATAATAATTTTATTTAAGATTTTTGCTTTAATATTTGCATTAGTTATCTACTGCTGAGTAATAAATCACCCCCAAAACTTAGCAACTTAAAATACAAACATTTATTGACTCATTATATGAGATAAAACACAAGTATTTATTATTTCTGGGAGTCAGGAATCCATATATTGCTTGGCTAGGTGCCTTTGGCTTAGGGTCTCTCATGAGGCTATCATCAAGATGTCAGCCAAGGCTCAACTAAGGGAAGATCCAGTTCTAAGCGCACTCTAGTGGTTGTTGGCAGGCTTCAGGTTCTCACTGGTTGTTAGCTGGGGATATTGGTTTCTTGACACCTGGGCTTACAACAGGGCTACCTACAACCAGGAAGCTTGCTTCCCCCAAAGTAAGGGTTCTGGGAGAAAGAGAATAAGAGATGATTCACAAAATGGAGACCCCACAGTCTTTTTGTCACTTAATCTTGGAAGGGACATCCCATCTTTTTTGCTGTATTCTGCTTGTTAGATGTGCGTCACTAGGTCCAGTCCACACACAAGAGGAAAGGATTACACGAGGTTGCAAATACCAGGATGCAGTGACCATTAGGGACTATCTTGGAGATTACCTACTACGATATACATAAAATAAATCTAATTTTATTTTTTTGTGCTATATTTACCAGATTTAGGTATTAATGTTATACCTACTTCATTAAAATAATTGTTTTTTTCTTAATTTTCTATCTCAAAACCAAATCTATATGGCATTGGAACATCATTGTATGTAAAGATTTGGTAAAATTTCCCTTTGAAACCATCTGGGTCTGGAACTTTTTTGCTTCTGATAAATCCAGTGGCATTATAATTCTTTTGCCCTTATACGTTATTTGATTTTTAAATTTTAAATTTTTTTTTGCCCAGAAGCCCTGAGTTTTCTGTCTTTAAAGTCTAATACTTTTATTAGGATATGTGTCAGAGTTGATTCTTTAGAGTCAGTTTTCCCAGATATCCAGTAGAGCCTTTCATTGTGCAAATATTAGTTGTTTCTGTTACTCTAATTATACATCTAATACATCTTCTTTTCCTATATCTCTAACTCTTCTTTTAACCAGTTCTCATTTTATTGGTTATTTTCTTGCTTTTCTTCAGTGTGCCTTATTAGAATTTCATTCTAACCTATTGTCTTTTTCTTCTATTTTCTTCTTGAATTCAGTCAGCTATCATTTATCTCCCCGCCCACTATGCTTTTTTTTTTTTTTGGAGGGGGAAGGGCATTTCTGTTACTGATTTTTAAATTTCTGAATCAAGATTTTTCTTTTTTCATTTAACTATGCTAATTGAAGATACTAAATTCAGTTCTTTAATTTCAGTAATGTTTTCTAGTTTTCAGTATAGAAGTCACATGCCTTTTGTTAGATTTATTTGTACGCATTTGATTTTTTTCTTAGTTTTTTTCTTTTAGTGCTACTGTAAATGATAGTATTTTTGTTGTTTGCTGCAGACTTATAGAAATGCTACTAATTTTTATTGATCTTGTAGCCAATAAACTTACAAAATTAACTTACTAATTTTAATAGATTACTTATGTATTCTTGGATATTCTATGCACACAATCATATCATCTATAAATAATAAGTTTTTCTTATAATCTAGTCCTTGTAACTTCTTTAATTTTGCCTTATTGAACTGTCTAGGTATTCTAGTACAAAGATGATCAGAAGTGGCTGTAGTACTTTCCTTATTTCTGATATCAAAGAAAAGTGTTCACTATTTTCATCATTATGAGATGTTTGCTGTAGTATTTTGTATTCTTTATTAGACTAAGAAAGTGTCCTTGTCTTTGGTGGGGCATAAATTTTTATATGTTCCTTTTGTGTGTGTGTTTGTGAATTATCTACATTTTCTTGTTTTTCTTTGTAGTATCATGGATTTAGGTTTTTTATATACTGAATGAAAAACAAGTTTTTTTCTTTCAATTCCCTACCAAAATAAAATTTTCAACTATGCAATGTAGAGGCTCTACCTAATTTGTTTCCCATTTTTAACATTGTTTTCACGAACATAAATATCCCTCAGCCCACAGTATTAGCATTTCCAGCTGCTACCTATTAGTTGAAAGTATATTACACAGAAAGAGAGTTGTCCCAAGGAAGCTACTATAGGTAGCCCTTTTCTTAAAATACTAACTTAATAAGTCAAAATACAAAATATATACATAATACACATGCTTGCATTGACAAATGTACACATGTGCGCACACACACACACACACACACCCAACACATCCCAGAGACATTAAAAAATGAGTTCTATTTTTGATGTGGCAGTGCTTGTACTCTGAATGAGGCGTCCACCTCAGGGAGCAGTTGTTTTGTCCATGTTGCTTTGTGTTGCAGTTACCTCCATATTATGTAGAAATTCCTACTTTAGAGCCTGTGATATCAAGAAAATTAACTTCTGAGCATGCTAGGATTACTAACTGAATATAAAAATCAGACTTGATTTTCCCCATTTTCCTGTCTGTTCCTTATTCTACCAACACACACATTTTCCTGTCTGTTCCTTATTCTACCACCACACACATACACTCACACACTCACACACACACAAATTCACTCATACTTTTTAACTCAAGCAGTCTCTTTGCATAAAATAAATGGAGGCTCATGAGGCCAATAATCTGAGAATAGCAAATCAGAAAGGTGAGATTATGTGGAGAATCTTTGGGTTCTTTCCTTCTATTTTCCATAATTTGTCTTGTGATATAATGGCAGGTAGAAACAAGAGGGAGAAGGGGCCAGGAGAGTAGATGTGCAAACAAATAAGTGTTTCTGTTTAAGGCATAATTTTAAAGTATTGTTTGGAACCAAATGCTTTTGCTGATCACATAATTTTATGTACCATATTTGTTGTCTTGGGCTCTAAATATGCAAAAGGACTGGTAGTTTCTGGCACTAGACTAAAGTTGACTTAAATCAGTGATTCCAACCTTTAAATTTATGACATCATGTTTTTAATTTTTTAACATGAATGCTTTCTTTACAATTTTAAAATATTTATGCTTTTACTTATATTGCACAATATTCCTTAACTTGTATCTTAAAGAGATGTTTTTTAAAATAAATTTAGCATCTTCTCCTTCAGCCATATCTATATCTATAGTAGAAAATAGTATTATTTCTTTTATTTGGAAATATAAAAATCGTATATATTTTTTAGTCTCCATTAACAGATATTGAGGAAGTATTTTATACTGTCATTTGCTGGGCTTCATAATATCTAAGTATAGCTGTTTTACTTTCAGTACTTTAGGGATTGAGTGATTTTAGTCTGGAAACTTTATACTACCTCTCTAGCAGAAATACTATTGTTATTTGTGGTGACCTACTATCAGTGCAACCAGCTTAATAATAGCTAGTACACATAGAATTTAATGTGTCAGGCACTGTAAAGGTATAAAATATATACAACTTTAATATTCCAAATAAAATTATAAATAATATTGTTCTACTATAAATGTGGCTGAGGCATATTTCGCACTGATTTTTTAAAAAACATATAAAAACAGTCCCTGTTAAGAATCTTTTTAAAAGCATTGTGGCACATGTATGTTCTAAGCATCTAAGTCACGTGCTAACTCATTTAATATTCATAATCATTCTATGGTATAAGTACTTTTATTATATCTATTTTATAAACAAGCATATTGAGGCCCAGAATTATATAATTTAATCTTTCGTATCCTCTTTATACCCTGTGTCTGTTTTTCTTTTCTGTATTTTACAAGGTGTCAAATACAGCCAGTGTAGTGGCTAAGCCAGGATTCTGGCTCAATTCTATGTACATCACATAAAAGCTGTACTGTCACCTGACAATTATTTCATGAGTTACCGTTCTTTGTCATAGAGTTCACTAAAAGAACCTTTTTAATAATAAAAATTAAAAAAACTTTTACTTTGATAACTTTTACTTCCTATTTTAGCAAAATTTGATAATTGTTTCTTTTGTATACATTTGTCCAAAGACCTGTAATTTATAGCTAACTAATCAGAACGAAGTAGCACACTGAACAGTCCTTTAGGGTATCCACAGTGACTTTGCAATACCTGTCAAAGGTGATTCTCTTTCACAGTTATAGATAGTTTTCCTATAACATTGTTGAATACATACAGTAATGATGAATGTATCCACATTTGATTACTTCCCTTATCTTCCTTCTCCCAAAGTGTCATAGAAGATTTTAAATATTGCCAATAATTACACTAATAAACAGTTGGAAAATACTTATAATTCTTTTACTTGTCAAAGTAAGGGAGTTTAATGTGGTTTTATAAATTGAGTTTGCTACAAGTCTTCAGAATTTTAAGATTTGTCTTAAGTTTTCTATATGTATTCATAGATTATCCCTTGCAATTCAGTTTTATTACAGGAGGTACCAGGAAACTGCATCTAAACTCTAGAAGTAATTAGTGTATACTCCTGTAAGGTCTATTAGGAATCAGTTTCTATTTTTGGACATGTCTTGTCGATTGAACATTTTCTTCATAAATTATGGTTATCAGCATTTAAAATTTTACATTTAAACTTTATTTTTTTGATAAAGAGTGCTGTGAAAGGTTACATATTTAATTGAAAACTTTTTGGTCATAGTAACTAATGTACATTAAATGTATATCAGTACACAAGCATACCCTAGGCATATAGTATATAAAGAATGGATGTCAGAGTTTGATTACAACAGGTATTTTTACAAAGATTACCCCCGGATTTGTTAGAGTTGTAAAACATGATTCAGAAAGGCATACCTTACCTTACATTGTAAAATATAGCAAAGGAAAAAAAAAAAAAGTGGTATAAAGATGATATTCTTTAGAAGCAAATAATTCCAAATATAAATGTGCTTACATAGATAATGTTTGTTGTCATAAGATCATTTACATTATCCCAGCATCTAGGGCTTTAACCAACTTTTATGTTCAGCTGATTCTAAATGAATTTATTCCTGACATAATCCTTTTCTGTATTGTAGGCATAGCTGTGAGCCAACATCACTGTCAGCACCAGGATGTAATTTAGAACTGTGACATATTAAATTTATCCTGTGAAAAGCTTTATAGGATTGTGTTCACTGTCAACAGTATTCTTATCTCTAAGACTATTAGGCATTATTTCTGTAATTTCTATTCTACTTTCTTCATTTATGACATTGTTTATTATAAGGCAGTACCTCTCTCACAGTTGTAAGCTAAATTCAGATTCTTAGGAGACATGTTCTAATTTCCTTCCCATTTAAAAGTTATTTATTGAAAACTACTATTTTCATGGCTCTTTGCCTCTAAAAGCAGTTGTTCATAATTGAGGCAGATCTTCCCTTGTAGGAATTCACAGCTGTGAGGAGACAGTTCTCTTTCCCAGTAGATTAATAAATAGGCTTTTTTGAGAATTACCTCCTGGAATATTTCTTTTGATTAAAGGGTCAAAGACTCAGAGGCTTGTTCTTGGTGCTAATAGAACCAAACCACCTGCAGCTGAGTACTGAACGCTTTGGAAAGCTGAACTTAATGTCTTCTTTTTTGTAATGAGTAGTTGAAGGTAATATTTTTTCTTAAAAAAGTAAAATTCAGGCATGACCTTTGGTTCAAATTAAGGTTTTAACGTGAAAGATTCTCACCAAAGCACGCAGTCAAAATAAAACTGATAAACAGCATTCCATAAACAGTACAACTTAATGCAGCCTGTTAATAGTATACAAATATTTAACTGTCCAGTGTTAAGCCTTTTGCTATGTTCACTAATTTCTATCTCCTTTATTGTTCCACTTTGCTTGTTAATTACCCTATTCATAAAAATCCAAGGATTTGGAGAAAATCCCTGCTATAGGAAATCACTGCTCTCACTCCAACCCAGGCCACTATCACTTTCTTAAGTGTCCTTATTTCCACTCTAGTCTAGCTAACTATTGTGTGTACTGTGAGGTTAACAGCACACGTAATGGATCTGACCTACCTGGGTTTAAAATCTGCTCTGCTGTATAGCTGCATGGCCGTGAGTGAGCTATATTTAATCTTAGTTACCTTGGTTTCTCTCTGTAAAATGAAGATATTACCATACCTCATATGAGGATTGGTTAACATAAAATTCCTTAGACAAGTGCTATTAAATGCTAAATAATTAATGCAGCACTCAGGGTTTACTCTTATAAATAATTCAGATACTACTCCCTTGGTCAACCTCCTTTAAATAGCTTTACTTAGAAAATAAAATCTGCACTAAGGCCTATAAAACCTACCTCTGATGTCTACTACCGTTTTCTGTTTACTCCATTCCAGCTACAGTAGCCTGTTCCCTAGAGATACTCAGTTGTTTTACTTCAAGGCCGTTGTACTTGCAATTCCCTCTTCCTGGAACTTTCCCCACAGAATTTTATGTCACTCACTCACTTGGGTAGCTGCTCAAATATTCAGAGGCTTTCTCCATCTAAAATAGTACATCAACAAACATATCCTCATTCTCTAGTGCCTTGCCCCATTTCATTTTTCTTTGTAGCACTTATCAGTACTGAAATAATGTTCAATGTCTTTCCTGACAGGAATGTAAACTGGCATTTGTAGTGTTTAGTAAATATTTGCTGGAAGACTGGATAGATGCTGGGTCAAAAAACAACTTTTTTCCCCCGAATGCTATTGACTTTTATTTATTTATTTATTTTTTTAAGGTATGTACCTAACATTTTCTCCCATATTTTTACTTAATCCAGGTTTTTTTCATTAGGCCACTATTCACTTTAGAAAGATACACTTTGGACTTTTGGAAGACTAGATTCCAATTTGCAAAGTAAAGGATAAACAAGCACAAAAATGTTGACATTGTTTTCAAAGGGAAGTATTACGTAACATGTATACATTGAATTCTATACTTAACCATATATTTCTAACATTGTTAATATAACATATCTACCTATAAAGATCTATGGAGATTTCAGATCAGATTATAAATTAGTACTTTATGACTAAAGCATACATATTTAGTTACAATTAAGTTCTTTTCTCTTTTGCAGGTTGATGACTAGAGAGAGTGAAATCAGATTTGTTCACAAGGAGATGGGTATAGTACCAAGCTGGGGTGGTGCTACCCGGCTGGTTGAAATTATCGGCAGTAGACAAGCTCTCAAAGTGTTAAGTGGGGCCCTCAAACTGGATTCAGAAAAAGCTTTAAACCTAGGAATCGTCGAAGAGGTCTTGCAGTCTTCAGATGAAACTAAATATCTAGAAGAGGCAAAAGAGTGGCTAAAGCAGTTTATCAATGGGCCACCGGAAGTAATCAGAGCTTTGAAAAAATCTGTTACTGCAGGCAAAGAGCTTTGTTTAGAAGAGGCAGTACAGACTGAAAGAGATGTTTTAGGAACACTTTGGGGTGGACCCGCAAATGTAGAAGCTATTGCTAGGAGGGGAAAATATTGTAAATAGATTTTTCTTAATCTGTACTAATGATGTACTACAACTCCAATGATTAACACGTAAAAAATGATATGAAATATGATATGAAATATGAATCAGAATTACTTTAAAGGGTATTACTATTTGATTGTTTTTAATCTTTCTGAATACCTACACTCATTGGTATAGTTTTCAGTATGCAGTAGTCCCCACTTAACTGCAGGGGATACTTTCCATGACTCCCAGTGGATGCCGGAAACCGCAGATAGTACCGAATCCAATGTAAGCTGTTTTTCCCCCTACTTACAAACCTATGATAAAGACATACCTATGAGAAAGTTTCATTTATAAATTAAGCACACTGATTAATAAAACGAGTATAACAATATACTGTAATAAACGTTATATGAATGTGGTCTCAAAGTTATTTTATTGTACTGTACTCACCTTTGCACTTACAGGAAACACTTTATGGCTCCTCTTTGGCATATTGCCAGCATCACTACTCTTGTGCTTTGGGGCCATTATTAAGTAAAATAAGGGTTAAACACAAGCACTGTGATACTGTGAAAGGCTGATAAACTGAGATGACTACCAAGTGACTTAACTGGTGGACTGTGTCTACAGTACATATTACAGCTGGACAAAGGGATTCGAGTTCCTGACAGGAAGGAGCAGGACGTGAGACTCCTAAGAATGGCATGCAATTTAAAACTTATGGTTTATTTCTGGAATTTTCCATTTAATATTTTCAGACTACAGTTAACTGGCTAACTAAACCCTCTGAATGTGAAACCACAGGTAGGGGGGACACTATTATATCTGGGGATTTACCAAGTAAATCTGGAACATCTGGCTAAAACACACTTTTGGCTTATAAATTACTACCAGTTCTCTAAGCAGCTGGAATAAAGAAATCATGGGGAAATGGCCCTTTTAAAAAATGTAGATGCTCCTAGCTCACCTCCTCACAAATTTGGAGCTTCATTTATTTGATCTTTGTAATAATTAGTTTTCTATTTTAACTGATCTACGAAACAGTGATAGCCACCATGTGGAAAGTTTACAGACGTTACAAAATTGGCCATTCATTTGTGTGCCCTGGAATTTCCAAACTAGTAGGAAGAACTGTTTATGTAGTAAATTAACTTTATATCAAAACTGCCTAAGACTTCAAAGTGACTTATGAAGTATTTTGTAACACATATTTGTATTTTGTAGCAGGTTCCTATTTGTTTCCTGAAAAGTAGCTAGCCTTTTACAGCTAACCATTTTTTAAAAATAGATTTAATAAAAATGTACAACTCAAACTTTTATGATTATACACTTTAAAAAAACAAGTCAAAGAATTAAGTCTCAATTCTAACCTATTGAGAGGTAGATAATTTCAAAGTAGTGATTTTAAAATTATTTGTAAACTTCATTTGAATATCATTAAAAGTAACTTACATATGCTTCATCACTATGATCCTTCCTACTGTTTTGAGTTGGGAACATATAGTAAGACAAACTTGCATTACTTTTTTTTAGCACCAAATTCTAGATTACCAGGTTAACCCAACACTTCCTACTTTGCCAGATTCTACAGCATTTTGTGTAAAGTGAATTTGTGTCTAATACTGTTTATAAATAAGTCTACGATTTAATTCAATTAGATTAATATAGGCCACTAATGAAGGCTGGCAAGGAAAACCTAAAATATATATGGTCTCTATCATCAGTTATTTAAGAAATTGGTCTCATAGGCTTTAATTTAGGTTTATTTCTGTACATATGTATGCTATGCACATTGCCTATACTATATTCTCTGAAGAAATCAAACTTCTCTGAGCAGGTATCTTATTTAGGCTGAATACCACCAACTGAAACCACATTTTTAGTGACCTCTGGGCACCAATAAAATGTTTCCACCCCCTTTCCAGACTCAAACGAGACATTATTTTTGATAAACTCTAATGTTTATTAAATTATAAATTTTGTAATCAAAAAGAAAAGTGTGGATCAAGAGAAACCTCAAACTACAAGGAATAAACAGCAAAGTCTATGGAAACATGAAGTGTGTTATTGACAAGATTCTGAAACTTATGTTATTAGGTGTTTTCTTTACATTTCCATTTCAGTAACTTTACTATTAAATATTTTTTGTCTATTTTAAAATCCCAAATTCACATCTATTCTCACATTAATTAAGCTTCCTGTTAAAACTGATACCAGACATCTCATAGGTGCCAAATTTTAGTAATGGTTTTATATCAATCCATGCAGAAAAATAAGACAAAATCCAAGAGTAAGATGGGATCATTAATGCACAGATCATACACACACGCTGGCCAAAAGAACTGAAATTTAAAAAACTATAAAATAAACAGACCTCAAAAAAAACTGGGTTATTACTAAACAGCTCTCAACTATTAACACCCAAGTTCCTTATATTAAATAAATTTCTCAACAGAGACATGTTAGACATTTTAATTACAGGTCTATCCTTCCTATACCCCTTCCCACCCTAACTCCCAAAATGTACTACAAGGGATGAGTATGTTATGTGGGCAGAAATTTACAGATAACCTTTTTAACCTTGAGCATGGAGCTAAGACTTTTATTTAAACTTCGGTTACTGTGCACTGTCCATCAGGCCTTCTAGATCTGACACTGGCACTCACTGTTCCACCCCCTGCTACTGATCGATCAGGTCCTGATCGATCTGATCGATCAGATACTGTCTGGTTTGCATTAGGAACCAAAAGTCTCTGAGTCAAGGAGTGCTGTGCAAGAAGCGCTGATACGTCTTCACTATCACTACTGGCATCAGATTCGGTTTCTTCAATGGAGGTGTTTGGCGCTGGTACCCTGCTTGAAGATGGTAATTCATGATCTTCTTCTCCTTCCCCCCTATGACTCCTTTCAGCCAGGCTGTCTCCAGTGAGTTGTAAATGAGCAAGAGAGTCTTCCAGAGAAGTGCTTGTATCAGGGGATGGTGTTGCAGGGCTTGTTAACTGACCATCTACTGATGTCAGGGGCCTTACAGAAGAAGACACTAGAGGCTGAACAGAAGCTCCACTCTGTGCTGACACACTGTCCGCTCCGTCAGCAGAGCTCTCTCTTGCTAGGTTTACGGTATTAGCATCACAGTCCAGCCTAAGTCCGGCTACTCCCTTCTTTGGTATATCTATTATATCCCGCTTAATCTTCCTGCGACGTCCATGTTCATTTCGCCTATACTGAACCATATTTTCGAGATCAGCAACATATAGAAACCCGGCAATTAACATTTCAGTGCTCTTTTTACCTTTGGAAAAAGCATCTTCCAGCTCTCTACTTGTGCGTTCATCGTACTGCCACCACCCATTTCTTCCTTCATAATACCATGCATGTTCACCATTTCCTCTACTCGCTGCCTTGAGTTCTTCTGGTGACAATAAGGTTGGCTTATCAAGGAAATCCTCTGGAATTTCTTGTCGACAGAGGGCACATCGCTTTCCAAGCCATGAAGCTCCCTTTACACACAGATAGCAAAAAACATGCTTACAGGGCAGACTGACTGGGTGAACACATGTTTGCAGACAAATGGCACATTCGGGGACAGTTAAAGACTGTGCAGTATTAGAACAGGACTCATTCGCTTTCCTGTTCGTAGGAAGCATGTTTATTGAGTGATCAATTTCACCACAGCCAGCCATCCTAAGACAGTGAAAGAAAATACATAACATTAAAATCATGTTTTAACTCATAATATCTTAATTCAACAATTCAGAAAACATTTATTAAGCACCTATATGTAAGCCACATACTAGACAATGGGGATACAAGAATGAAAAGAAAAAAACTCTAATTTGTATAGAAAAATCTTTTTGGTTTGTATGTCATTAATTTTTACTTGTGGGAGGTAAGGAGGCACACAAATGTTAAGCCAAAAATAAAATGCAACTAAGGTATAGATTTTAAATACCATTTCTATTTAGTCACAGACCTTGTGACACAATTAAATGCAAAGATATAAAAACGTATACGCCATTCTAGATTGACTTTGACAATCAGTTGGAAAGTAAAGAAACAGAAAATGGCTAAAAGTAACTTGGATCACAATTACGGAAAGTAACAATTCTGTAGCTTTTTAGGATATTACTAACTGGTAATTTTACAAATATTATTACATATAAATAAACTTAGTACTTGACAAGTAGACCACAAGAAATTAAGACTAAAGCTGAAAATCCAGAAGTTCCCTATCCCTGCTGCATATCTGAAAACACTGGTTTAAAACAGTCATTTCATTCCATGAAACACTCTTCTAATGGTCTCTTTTTTGTTGTTGTGGCCTTTTTTCTAAACCATATGCTCTTCTTGCTGTATTCTTTGAAGATGATTTCATCTATACTCATGGCTTCAATTGTTACTTGTATACAAAAAGTTTACAAATTGATATCAACGGCCCAGGTCTCTCCTTTCAGCTCTAGACCTGTACTTCTAATTGCCTATTTTATTTTATTTACTAATTTTATTGGGGGTGACATTGGTTAATAAAATTATATAGGCCTCAAGTGTACAACTCTATAATAAATCTGTATATTGTATTTTGTGTTCAACACCCAAAGTTAAATTTCTGTCACCATATATTTGACCCCTTTATCCTAACCTACCTCCCCCACTCCCCACTTTCCCTCTGGTAACCACTAAACTGTTGTCCATGTCCATGAGTCTCTGTTTATCTTGTTTGTTACTCTCAGATTGATATACCACATGTAAGTGAAATCATACAGTTCTTAACTTTTTCTGACTTATTTCACTTAGCATGATAATCTTAAGATCCATCCATGTTGTTCAAATGACAGTATTTCATCTTTTCTTATGGCTGAGTAATATTCTATTGTTTATATGTACAACTTCTTTATTTAATCATCTATGGAAGGACACTTGAGTTGTTTTCAGTTGTCTGCATATTTTAGATCTCTTCTTGGATGTCCTGAAGGCACAAAAACAGAACTCGTGATGTTTCCTCCTTACTTACTCCCTAAAAAGCCCTCCCCTCCCATGATAGCACTGTCAATCAGCCTTTTCAAATTAGAAATCCATCACTGAAACTGCCCTTCTCTTATCTTTCCCCCATTCAAAATATCAGAGTCCTATCAATTTTATCTCCTAAATATCTCCTGAATCATCTACTATTCATCTCTACCCTTCCCTAGCCACCAAGTAAACATTGTTTATTTAATCACTGTGCATGCCTTTTAATTGGTCCAATCCTACCTTTGCTTAAAAAGTTGATTTTGGGACAAAGACCAGGATCTTTATGCCCTGCATGGTCTGGCCCCCACCTCTGATAACAGCCTCATCTCACATCAACCTTCTCTTTGATCAGGCTTCCAACTGTACTGGCTACTCTCTCCAATAGTAGGTTTTCTCTGTCGAACATTTCCCCACTTCCTGCCTCCCATGCCCCCACCATGGGCAAACTACCATCCATTTTATATTTCTCTATGTTTCTATGACTAGGTCAAATCACACTTTTTTTTTTAACTTCTTACTACCATGTCCTTCTCATTCCTAACACTTTTCAGAATTGCAATGTTATATCTATTTGTGATTATTTTGTTAATGTCAGTCTTCCCCACAGGCAGGCGGGTTTTATAAGGACAGGGTACAACTCAAGTCACTTTTGCCTCATCTCTCTATTCCCATACAGGAGGTGGCAGATAGAGAACACTCAAATATTTGCTAAGAAAACTAATGTTTTTTCCAAAGAAGAATATGAATATATTATAAAATAGATTTTTGGGGTTTTATTTTATTTTAAATAATATTATGTTAAACCAGCTGAATGATAAACACTTTTTAAAAAGCATTTAGTTATACATACTTTAGGAATAAATAAAAATTCTGTCAGTGCACTTAAAGATTAGCCCTGAAGCAGCATGCTGAAGACATTATAACAAAAAAATTGCAGATGGCCAAGGAAGGATAACTTGAATCAAGGCAGCTGTTATACAAGACCAATGCTAGATAAGAAATCTAAAAACCTGAGAATTGCTCCTCCCTTATTACTTACATACTCTTATTACTTAAAATCCCTTAGTCAAAATTTCCTTATTTGAAAATCAGAGTTTACAATACTTAGGTGAGAATAGCTAAAAAAATAAATAAATAAAATAACAACAATAATAAATGCTTTGTAATCACTAAAACTTCACAAATGTTAAAATCTTCTAAGAACAAGGGAGAAAATGACATATCAAAGTTGCCCTGAAGAGGCAAGAAAGCGGAGAAAAAAGAAAAAAGACAAGATTTGTCAAACTGGATGTATGGAGCTTAAACACTGGCATAAAATTTGGAACTTCTCCCTTACTGATTCAGATAAACATTTATTAAACAACTACTATGGTCTATGTACAATGTTAAGTATCGATGGATCTAAAGATGAATAAGACATACACCTACTCTATAACAAGGAAAATACATGTAAGCAAGCAGATAATCACAATATGGCCTGATTCCTGTAAAATGTGTTAAGATACTTATTAAAAATAATAATGACAAGAGAGATGAGAGAATGCATATAGGTTAGAAATTCTGGGATGCTGAGCAGGCTGGGGAGTGGAAGAGATTCAAGGCAGAGACAAATAAGCAAAGGAGATCAAGCTTTAAGATAAACAGAAGCCAAATCATGAAAGCTTTATTGTGCCCTGATGAAGAAATATCTGATTTGATTTATCCCACTGTAAGAGGAAACCACGGATATTGTAGAAGGGGAAAAAATATTAGAGGGAGTGAACAAATGGTAAGTTATCTCTCTGTACCAGTGGATTATGCCTCTTTAAATACAAAGAATTTAAACTTTAATCATCATAAAGATCTTTGCTTTTTTCTAAGACCAAACACTCTGAAGTGGGTCCAGTGGTTACAAAAGGTCCAGTAGTCAATAAAAATGTTTACACTTATCAAAACTTGAAAAATACTCTTAAGGTTTTCATCAGAGCACATCTTATCAAACAACAATCCATTCTCTTACTGCTTTTCCTATGTTCTTCATTCCACAATAGGCAAAGTTCAAAATCACAGTTTTTTAAAAGACTATTTGGAGGTAAACCCTTGCATTTAAAGATCTTGTAACTTAAGTTACAAGTAAAAATACACATATCTCAACTGAGGGTCAATGAATGACCCCACCAATTTTCTCTAAAAAGAACTGGCTGTGCACAGCACATTTTGTTAGGCTCTCAATAACACATATGCATTTCTTAAACACAAAATGTTAGTACTTCTCAAAATGGCAAGAGACAGAGTACTACATATTTCATGTATTGTTTGGCAAAAGATTCAGAATACTTTTGTCTACCCAGGCATCTTTACACTGTGGTAACAGTCTATGTACATTAATTTCAATTCTGCCGAATACTATAAATAGTGCCCAATGTACATTTAGGACGTTTAAAGAAAAAAACAAATCACACACTCACATCACAGCTTCTGGGACTTCAGTTTTCTCCCAGTAAAATGGAAACAATGTTGTGACTCAAAGTTATTGTAATGTGACGGACAATAAATTAAATGAAAGCATAAAATTGCATTTGAAAGCTTCTACAGTTATCAAATATGTGTCACTACACAATATATAATAAATACTTGAAAACTGATTTTAGCTTCTAACTTTTCCATTTATTGGCAAAAGTTATACACAGGTCAATCTCAGGAAAAGAACAACTCTGGAAATAGTTTTAAGGGACTGGCTACCTAGTTTTAATTCATCAGGTCCTACTGCTACATTTTAGTTTCAGGATAACTTTAAACATTTTGGTAAACTTTAAGCATTCTGGTAACAAAAAGAACTAAAATTAGCTGTAGAATGAGAGAACAATAAGTATATGCTTTCATCCCTTTCAATTTAGGTCAAAGAAATTAGTTGTCAGTGAAATTCTTGAAAATTCTTTTAAAAATTGTCCATATTTATTTAAAGCCCTAATTGAGAAAAAGAAAATAAGCCATCTATCCACAAATAATAATTTAACTGAGTAAGAAAGATGTTTGATTCTACTCATAACACAAAATAGAGAAATGGGATAATGTTCACTACTCTGGAAAAATAATAGCAACATCTTATATACAATAAATCCAAATCCTAAACTATCTAGGTTCCTTCCAGGCAAAGGACAGGCTGATAAATGTAAAATCTTAAAAAGAAAAATTAAAGCCTGGTAAAATGTAAAGAAACCATCTAACTTGGATGAATGCCTTATTTAAAAAAAAAAAAAAATACATAATAGACCCCGACGCTGTTGTATTTGTCAACCTAAAAAGTCAATTTTCCATCAGCTGCAGTTAGCTCATTTACAAAAGAAGAAAAATTTTAACCTAAAAACATTACTCTCCACTCTTAATATGATCAATAACTTATATGACCCTTACTCTTAAATGCACAAATAAACCTAAACGTATAATTTCAACACTAAAAAAAGCAATTCCAACCGTTCCAGGGGAAGGCATGAACTGTAAAAGTAACACTTTGCAAGGCAAAACAATTCTGTTTGGGCAGGTATTCTCATTGTAATGAAGTCAAGTTGGCTAAACGTCATCAAAAAACAAACGGACAACGGGCAGCTAAAGTTTTATTATTACAACTGAAGCACTTTCAGCTATCAATTTGCCATAGAAAATTTTAAATTCTGATTCTGTTTAGCCTACCAAGTATACTGTTAGTCTAACTAAGAAATTGGAAGAAAACTTAGTAAATACTTCTTACATAATTCTTGATGAGGCACATACAGTGGACAAGATAAAGACGAAGAAACCCAAATCACTAGGCTACCTATAAGATATACTTCAAAGTTATTTTCATCACAGTTTTAATCTAACCTACACAGTCTCTGTTTTGCATAGTTTTAATGATCTTCAAATAGTTTAAAGGCTAAATGTGTGTGCAGATGATATACCAATAGGTAAATAAGAAATGCTTACCCCCTCCCTTTGTTGTAGAGCAAACCTTTGATAGTTAATGCTAATCAAAGAGAAGTATTCTCTAACAAAAAGTCTTAGGAAACTCCAGAGGTGTTTTGAAAAAGGGAATTTATTTTCTGGTTATTAAATTAATTTAATATGCAGAAATTTCAAGTAAAGTCAGTCCAACTCTGCCGAACAACATAATATATCACTCGTTTTCAAAGACAATTTTACTAGTTGAATTCTTAGAGTGATATTATAACTTTTAAGCATAAATCCTATTCCTTCTAAAGAAGACAGAAGGATATGGAAATCTTAGGTACTCAGATGTTGTTTACTCTTCTTGAAGACAGTCAGTCAAAAGAAAGGTAAAATTACATAAATAAAAAAGGTTTTTTAGCTTATATAGTATTAAATGACTTTACAGCCAGCAATAAAAATTCCAAATATTAAAAACCATATTTTTAAAACTCTGCGCTCAGAATCTAATTACAAATGCAAAAAAGGGAACAAAGAACAACTTCACACACCACCTTTTTATAAGTACAGGCCTATCAAAAAAGAATGTCATCTTCCTTCCCAAAACTATGACTACTAAGAAAATTTCTTGAATCTTTAGCTCTGCTGTAATGTGAAGAGTTTGAAATTTAATACAAGTTTAACATTCTTTAAATCTAATCAAAATTTTAATTAAAAATTTAAATTTAACAATGACCATTCCTGAATCCTTGAGACAAAATTCTTAACTTTCATTTTGTATAGTCTTGTAAATGCTGTGTTTTAATCTTAGTTGTGTCTCCTGATGCATATTTTTATTACATTAAAACAACTAACATTTATTGTATAATATGTGCCAGGCACTGTCTGAAGCACTTAACATCTAATCTTCATATTATCCTATACAACTGGTCCAGTATTTTCCTTATTTTTCAGATGAGAAAAATGAGGTACAAAAAGCTCAGGTGATAGGACCAAAGCCACAGATTCAGTTCATAAGTGATTGAGCCTGTTTCAAATCCAGGTGGCCTGACTTCACAGTCTACTCTCAACTGCTACAGAGGCTGCCTCCAAAATAATGATGATTATCCAAACATAAGAATCGCATTAGTAATTTTAGGAAAGACAAAGCTTCAAGAAGTTACTAAGAAATTTCAGACTGATAAAGGAATGAAATTTATATCACCTGCCTCAAGAGCTCTCTGTCATTTTCAATATTTCTCTGTATTCCCTTTCAGTTTTGAATAGAGTATCTGAGCATCTACAATGCCCATGGCATTAGGAAGGAGATGAATACTACTAATTGATATCAAAGTGTAGGAGCAGATAAGTTAATGAACACATGTATTACTTACTGGTTTTATGAGAGGCAATAAGAGATACCAGGAAGCACAAAGGAAGAAATGGTAACCAGCAGGTAGGGGATAAATATATTTTGAATTGATGAAAAGTACTATGCAATAAGAGCTACAAAGACTTTTACATTATGCTACCTTTATGAGTTTAAACATTTATTGTAAATACAGTTCTTAAACATTTTCAGATTTCAGCCCTTATTCAGAATTTGGTATCTTACATGTAATTTCAGGAGGTTCGAGAATCTCTAAAAAGGTGAGAACACCTAAGGAGGCAGCAGAAATTCACTGAAGGGTTTTATATTACGAAATGAGTCAGTTTAGTAATTTGTCATGATCATCTGGACAGCAGTTTGGAGGAAGACTTAGTGGCATGGGGCTAAGAAGAAACTAATATTCATAGTAATCTAGATATAATGGGAGGGAGGGTGCTATAAGGTTCCAGAAATACTAAGGAAATAGAAATAAAAACATTTGGCTACTGATGGATGGTGGTACTATCCTTCAAGATTCAGAATTTGAGGAGTTATGTCTCAGACATAATGACTTTGAGATATTTATAAAGTCACCAGATGAAGACAAGCAGATGACAGTTGAATTTACTTAGATTTCTTTGGTACTCTGTATTCAAAAAGTCAACCTCAATACTTTTTAGGCACCTGAAATCAAGCATGACTAAAAACAAAATTATCTGCTTCCTTAAATCTCCATCTTCTTCTTTTGATCTTAGATAAAACTTAGAACCATCCTCATTGTTTCCTTATTCCTTGGCCACTTCTCATTCCTATGACAGAAACTTCTTTGGAACTTGTCTCCCTCATTCCCAAAGGCTGTGACCCTAAATCTGGCCTCTTGGACACACTTATACAGAATACTGACCTCCCAAGTGGCCTCCATGACTTCAGTCCTTTCTCCCTTTCATCTTTTCTCAGTTCAATCATATCTAATTAGTCTTCTCTCCATTTGATCTTCAATAGTTTTCTACTGCCTATATAATCTAATCCAATTTCCTAGGCACTGGTTTTCAAGTACACTGACACAAGTAAAACAGGCTTAGTTAAAATCCTGGCTCTGTATTTATTTTATGTTACCCAAAACAGCATTTCTCAAAATTTTCTGAGTAAGAATTAGCTGGTATATTCTCTCCTGGAAATCTGGATGTATCTGGGTTAGAGTCTAAAAACCTGTGTTTTGTTTAACAAGTGCCCCAGGGTATTATTCTCAGAGAAATCTGTAAACACTGATAAATAATTTCATCTCCTCAATTCTGTTTCTTCATCAGTAAATAAGGATACTACCATCTTTCGCATTGATTAGATTCAATAATCTAAGTAAAATACCCAGTAAGAACCGGGTAATATAGTAGGTACTAAAGAAACACTCATTCCCTTTATTAAAGTTTTTTCTCCCACCCTGCTTTCACATTTAGGATTGTGCCCTGACTCCCCTAAAATGCCTTGAGGTTTAAGCAGCTGTGCCCCTCCTCATTCCTTCGGCTCGAAAACTATTTCCTAATTTTCTTAGCCAAAATTCTATTCATTCTTTAAGACCAAGCCAAAAGTTCTTCTGTTCATTCTGAATCTTTCATGCGGAATAAATTTTATCAGGTCTAAAGCATTTTATTGCTACCTCAATATGGCATTTCTTCCATTGTTTAATGATTAGTTATATATCTGTCTCACTTGGTAGATCATAGTCTAGCTCGATGGCCAACACCTAGACTACCTGACCTACAGGATTAGACAGACAGATGGACAGACAGACATGCGACAGACTGATACAGATAATATATGAATAGGATTAAATAAAAAATATATTTGCCCCAATTGTAAAGAAAAATGCTTATTTGTTTAATTTTTTTAATCAAATTCTCAATACTTAAGATATGGTCATAGTTTTAACGAGAGTAAATAATCAAAGAATCATATTGGAAAAGAAAAGCAATAACTACATATCAAACTGGGTAAACATGTGAAATAGTATCTACGAGGGTCACTCTCTTGTCCAGTATTTTAAACACTGTAACTACTGAGACTGTAAAAGTCAGCAAAATATTCACTGCATTTTTCACGAGTGACATCGAGTTGGGCAGTGTTCATATTAACTTAGAAAATGGAAATATTTTTATTGTGTGAGAACGTTTCATCCAGAATAAAGTTTAACATGGGTAAGATCAAAGTAGTATAACATTTTATACTGTATTTCATATAGACCAAATGATAGGAAAACAACTAGTAAACTGAGGACTAGAGTGAATTAAATACAAATTAAAATGCAATAATGTACAAAATTTTTTAAAAGATCAATTCATTAAAAAAAATCCATTCAATTTAATGAAACTAGTTTTTAATAACTAATGTTTATAACCTGTAAGTCTCAATAATTTATAAAAGCTGATACTGTCTACCTAGCTTGATTATTTAATTACTATGTAAAGAGAAAGTAGAACTTAGAAGAAATTGGAGATTTTTCCAGTTTTTTAGGCTTCTACAAGCAAATTTTCTGTCTTCAGGTTTCACTTTTTACAGAGATATTTTCCCTATGAGGAGATTTTTAGATATCTACAATATTATTTGGTGTGAATAAAATTGCTAACTCAACAAAAAATCTAAAAATCAATACAGAATATTCATTTTGTATAATTTAAAATATGACAGATATTTGATTTACTTCATTTCAAACCAGTCTACTTAACTTACTGCAGCTTTGAAAAAATCACGATGCCATACTTACATTTCTATTACAGATCCCACAGATGCTTGTCACAAAAATAAAATATCATCTTCACCAGCAGTCAGCCAGTTTGCAGTACTTTCTCTTCCACTGCTGGTTCATTTTGTGCTACAAAAGAAAAAATTTCAACATCAACTTCTCTACAGACTAATTAAGATCAACAAAATTAGTCAATAATGTATGATCCTTTCATTTAACAAAATTCAGTGGTAAATTTTATCTTACAAGTGAAAAAATTTCAAGATGAAGATGTCTGCTTTCACCACTACTATCCAGCATTATACTGGAAGTTCCAGCCAGAGCAATTAGACTTGAAAAAGATCTGAAAGGCATACAAATTGGTAGGAAAGTTAAACTAACTCTATTTGCAGAGATAGTAAAACTACTATTTCCATATAGAAAATCCCCAAAAATCCCCAGAGCTACTAGAGCTAGTAAACAAATTCAGCTAAGTTGCAGGTTGCAAGCTCAATGTACAAAATGTCAGTGGTGTTTCTATATCCAGCAGTCAGCAATCCAAAAAGGAAATCAAGAAAGCAATTTAATTTATAATAGTTATCTAAAACAATAAAATACCTAGGAATCAACTTAACCAAGGAGGTGAAAGACCTGTACACTGAAAACTATAAAACTCTGCTGAAAGAAATTAAAGAGCTAAATAAATGGAAAGACAAATAGTATTCATGGACTGAAGACTATGAAGATGACTACACTACCCAAAGTTCTCCACGGTCAACGTATTTCTTACCAAAATTCCAACAGCCTTTTTTGCAGAAATGGAAGAACCAATTCTCAAATTCATATGAAATTGTGAGGGGCCCGAAACAGCCAAAACAATCTTAACCAAGTTGGAGAACTCACAATTCTCGATTTCAAAACTTACTACAAAGTTACAGTAAAAAGACAATGTAGTACTGGCATAACAAAAGACAAATACATGAATAAAAGAGAGTCCAGAAATAAACCCACACAGTCTATAGCCAACTGATTTTCAAAAAATGTGCCAAGTCCATTCAATGGGAAAAGAATGGTCTCTTTAACAAATGCTGAGACAACTGAATTTCCAAATGCAAAAAAAGAATGAAATTAGACCCCTACTTCACACCATATACAAAATTAACTCAAAATAGATCAACAACCCTAATATAGAACATAAAACCATACAACTCTTAGAAGAAAACATAGGGGTAAATCTCCATAATCTTGGATTTAGCAATGGATTCCTAGATATGACACCAAAAGCATAAGCAATATAAAACAGAAAATGAACTTCATCAAAATTAAACTTTTGTGCACTGAAGGACATTATCAAGCAAGTAAAAAGATAATCTACTGAATGAAAGAGAATATTTATAAATCACATATCTGAAAAGAGTTTAATATCCAGAGTATATAAGGAATTCCTACAACTCAACACCAAAAAGACAAAAAAAATTTAAAAAATGGGCAAAAGAGTTAAATAGACATTTCTTCAAAGATCTAGAAATGGCCAATAAGTACAGGAAAATCTGCTCCACATGATTAGTCATTAGGGAAATGTAAGTAAAAACTACAATTATATGCCATTTCACATCTACTAGATGGTTATATTTTAAAAAAATAACAAGCATTTGACGAAGATGTGAAAAAACTGGAACCCTTGTACACTGTCAGTGGAAATGAAAAATAGTACAGTCACTGTGACAAGTTTGGTGGTTCCTCAAAAAAGTTAAACATAGAATTACCATATAACCCAATTCTACTCCCAGGTATATAACTAAAGAAATTAAAAACAGGGACTCAAACACATACTTGTACATTAATGTTCTTTGCAGTTATTCACCGAAGTCAAAAGGTGGACACAATCCAAGTGGCCATCAACAGAAGAATGGGTAAACAAAATGTGGTATATAAATGGAATATTACTCAACTATAAGAAGAAACGAAGTTCTAATACATGCTACAACATAGATGAACCTTGAAAACATTATGCTAAATGAAATAAGCCAGACACAAAAAGAAAAATGTATGATCCCACTTACATGAAATACTGAAAATAGACAACTTTTCAGACAGTAAGTAGATTAGGGGTTACCTGGAGCTAGGGAGAAATACTGAAAATAGACAACTTTTCAGACAGTAAGTAGATTAGGGGTTACCTGGAGCTAGGGAGAAGAGTACAAAGAGTTATTGTTCAATAGGTACAGTTTCTATTTGAGGTGATGAAAACACTGTGGAAATATATTGTGGTGATGGGTGCACAGTACTGTAAATGTAATGACACCGAATTGCACACTTAAAAATGATTAAAATGGTAAATTTTACATTATTTTTATTTTACAATAAAAAATTATTTTAAGTGAAACAAGCTCTATATGCACAAGGTAGCCCTCATGCAATGTATTTTAGTCACTGCTTTCCTACAAGGAGGTGGTGTGTGCAAAGTCAAGGTCATCACATTAACTAGGACTTCCTGCTATTTATATGTACGTCCAAATTTACAACCATTAAGCCAGACTTCTCTCAAGATGTCTCTTGTCCCGGGAATCCGCAGGCACCAACCAAAACATGATCTCAGTAATTAATCCTTTCTTCTCATTTAATATTTCCTCCTGCCACTTCACCATGCCCACTGGAGGAGGCATCATATTACATAGAAATTAAAATCAAGCACACATGATGACTAATGAGATAATGGGCCTCACAGTAACCACAAGATAGGAGAAATTTGAATCTCTTTTCAGTTCCATGTACCTCTCATAGTGCGGGAATCAATCTGAGAAATTTGGGATTTTAGTGTTTAAAGATATTTTTAATATGACATGGCCTTAAAAGACAAGTCAGCTTATCCCACCAAATGTCTAACAGAACAAACAATAATCTGTTTCAAAACTGGAGAATTTTCAAAGTAACTGACTAAAGATTTCTAGACTTTTTGTTTTATTCTGACTTTAGAACTTAGTCTTTACATAATACAGACTCCATTATCCTGACTCTTCCACCTGCCCAACCCTTCCACTTTACCTTCTAGATGCCTACAACTTCAATGGCACCACACAAGACATTCATTTCTCTCCTGCAGCCTACCTAAAACAGAAACTGCCCATTTTCACATACAGGCCAAAAGAAAACATTCTACTATTGTAACATCATTACTCTTAACGAAACACTTACTTGAAGTCTACCATTGGCTATAATCCCCTACATCTGTTCTCTCTTAGCCTTTTAGGCAATGACTTAATCTTCTCACTACTAGCCATCCTCTTCATCCTAACTCCTGACACATCACTATGAGCCTATTTAAATAGCCTTGAGACTGAACCATACAACAACCAACTCAGAGGTTCTGAAACTTGCCCCATTGTGGCTGCTTAGAAATATGCATTCTTATGCCCTAGCCCTAGAAATTCTAGGCAAAAAGACATGGGTTTAAGCCCAGGAATCTCATTTCATCTGATACTGATACAGATGGTCCTTTGAACACAATCTGAGAAAGTGTCCTGTTTTCAATTCCTAAAATCCTAAAATTCAATGAACTTCACCCCTCTCCTCCAGCAATGAAATATGATGGCCAAATTTGGAACTAGATGCCACCTAAAACTGCTGCTTCTCTAAAATCTTAATCTCACTCTCAGATCACAAGTTCTGGACCTCCCAGTTCACTTAATCACTCATTCCCACACCTGCTCTTTAATTTTAGAGGGACCTCTAGCCTCTTGATCACCTTTCCTTTATGCAGTTTCTGACCTCCCCCCCCGGCCCCGCCCCCGTCCACCCAATCTGGAGCTCAACCATTTTTTCTTCCACAGAATCCTAAACTCCCTCCTGTCTCATGTGCACATACTCCACAAACCCCCATCTCTACATGAATCTTACAATGTGACATCTCAACTCGCATGTCTTAACCAATGAGTGCTGGAGAAAACAGAAAATTCTTTTTCTCAACCCTTCTCCAACTAACTACACCAAATTTTGTCAATTTTCTACTTTCTTGCCTTGCTAGTGCTGTAGTTTAGACATACATCATTTCTCAACTAGATTACTGTACGGCCTGATTATCTTGCTTCTGTGTCACCCCTCAAATTTATTCACTAAGCCTCTGATACATTTAAAAGCCAAAATGGACCTCTCATACATGAAGCTCTCTATTGCCTTTTCAACCTATACAATAAAGACAAAGCTCCTTAGGACCACATTCAAAGGCTTTAATGACCTGAAACCTAAATAACTTTCTAGCAAATTATCTATCTCCCACAACCACTTTCACTTGAATACTCTAGTTATACCACATTACTCATAGTTCTCCAAATTTCTTTGTAGTTCCGCATTTCCTCCTGTCTGTACAGTCTATCTCTTTCACAGTTTGTGAATGGAACTGCCATTTTATCACCAAAAAATTATTCCCTCCCCTATATTTTGTATATTCTTCTATTAAACCATGAGCCCCCGTGGATAGGAGCTGTGTTTATATCTCTAAGTGGCCAGTGCACTGTCAATAAGTTTTGTTGACTTGAACTGATATTTCTTGGATGAATGAAAAGCTAACTTTCTAAAATAACTGTTGAGACAAATAAAATATTGAAAAACTAAATTTACCCACAAGAAATATTTCAGTTTAAACTGTGACCAAGGCACTCGATCACAAAAGATATAAAGATATCTAAGTTCTAATCCTTTCTTTAAAGAACTTAAAATCTGAAGGAGTTAACTAATTTACAACTATAGGATTCAAGCCATCTTTATATCTTTTGACAAACAACACAATTTACTCAGCTATTATTCACTGGCAATGAATTCTCCAGAATGCAGATAAAAATCCAAGAATAAAACCGACTTTAGCAAACCTTGCAAGCTACGATGACTTTTCCAATTTCTATATCCCATGGATAATTTTCAAAGTAGACTCTTAATGGATAACAGAGGAAAGAAAATCAACTAAAATCCATATAATAATCTAGAATTTAACTATGCAAACTGTTATCCCCAATGAGCAATATCAGTATTACCTGGCAGCTCTTTACAAATGAAAAATCTGGAGCCCCACTCCACACCTCCAGAATCAGATATTCAGTTGATTCATATGCATATTAAAGTTCAGGAAGCACTAGTAGACCCATATCATTGAAACCCATATCATCTTCAAAACGACTTTGTGAAATATGACTATACTCATTTTATAAATGAGGAAACCCAAGTCCACAAGGATTTAACTCTAATCACAAAGTTGTCAATATTGGGAGATGGGATTTAAACTCAGGAATCTTTAAAAAGATATTTTCTTCAATGTACTGTATCTCAGAGAAAAGGTCTAGAATAACAATATTTAAGAGAAATATGATGTAAGCCATATATGTAAATTCAAATTTTCTATTAGCCACATTAAGAATAAAAAGAAACAGGTAAAATTACTTTTAAAAATATTTTTTATTTAACCAAGGAGTGTTAATGGGGAAAATATATTCAAAACATTACCATTTACAAATGTATTCAATATAAAATTATTGTGATATTTTACATTCTTATATGTGTGTGTACACACTTTCAAATCCAATATATATTTTACAATGATAGCACAACTCAGTTCAGATTAGCCACATATCAAATGCTCAATATCTCCATGTGGCTAGTCGCTACCATACAGGTTTAAAATGTCTTGCATAAGGGCAGTACAGGTTTAAAATGTCTTGCATAATAACAATTATTTTTTTTTAACACAAAAATGGCAATTTACTACATAATTCTTATCAAAATTCTTTGAATAAAGAAAATGAACTCCATGTTACTTTTCTCACACCTTTGCTGGCACAGATAAAAAAGAAAATTGCATATTCTGTTGTGATCAAATTGAAAGGTTTAGGTGGTCCCAATTATGCTAAACTGATCCATTAACTAACCTCTGAGAACTACAATGCCAAATGGGCACAACATAAGGCATGGAATGAAATATTCAGAATGAGAACGTGAAGTGGCCCTCAGAAAACTTCTACATTTAAAACCAAAGATTTTTTTTTTAGACGGGGAAGGAGAGGCTTTCACTTTCAACCAAAAATAGAATAGTATAATTATAACTACAGGCCAGAATTAATTTGGTAAACATAAATAATTCATACTAATTCCTGCTACAATGCATGATTTGTAAATTATATACCAAATTCAATACTGTGTATGAATCACTACAGTAAAATTTATACAATATCTTGACATGCAAATACCAATTAGTTAATAGCTTAACGTTCCTTCTTTAGGTGCAAATTTATACAGAAATGAATTATTAGGAAGGTAACATAAAAAAAACATAAAAAGAGAAAAGATTTGAAAGTAAATTAGATATCTCTCCCTTAACAATTCTGGAGGTAAAAAAAAAAAGGTGACAGACTAAATTATAAAATACATTAAAAAGTTGAGAGATTATTGATGAATTTATATAATTTACCCAATCAATTACTATCACAAAAAATGAATACTGTACTATTTACAATTTGTGATCACTCAACAAATTCGCACTTCTATTATTTGCAATACTATTATTTTCTCCTAAAATATCTAGTATTAATTACAGTTCTACTTTTCAAGTTAGTCACAAGGTGAAAAACTAGTTTTTCAGATAGTAGATTAAAATAAATATCTTTTGTAAAGAACCAAAGATAAATATGTAAGTTAAAAAATCAAATTAGAGATATGAAGACTACCTGTACTTTTCCAACTACTAATGTTTAATAACATAGTTTTTTTACTCTTTATTCAAAATACACACAACAGAAAATGGTCTATATAAAAGCTATCAGTGACAGAAAAGAAAAATATTTCAAATCTTCCAATTTTTGGTATATACCCCCCCTTACCCCCCCCAAAAAAGAATAAAATCAAGGACTAGTGAAAGGAAGAACAGTGAGATCAGCTGTAATTGAGCAAATACATCTTAGTATTTCTTAGGAAAGAGTTCCAAATTGAGAGATATAACTAAATGCTGCAATGATTCCATATTTAGCTTTCCTTCTCATCTCCTGTTAAAACTGGGCTTAGAGAAAGCACAGGTCACAATGGGAAACAAAAGTCTTCTATGAAAACTTGTTTTAACTAAATGGGGTCTAATACTTCATTTTAAAGAACTATTTCCCTTATTGTATAGCACTTCCCTTAAAAAACATTACTAGATGGCAACCTACAGCCTTCACAATATTCACAGTCAAGCATTAGACCTTTATATTTCTCCCTCTAACATATCGGCTTTTCATTTAACAAAACGTGAAATGTGAATATGAACAAATGTTATCTTTTAATCATATCAAACAAAAGTTTCATAGTCTGCAATCATTTTGTAAATAAGGCTCTGCTAATTATCTGTGCGACCTTGGCCAAGTCATAACTCCCACATCTTAGTTCTTTTACCTTGCTCTATACTTCTGTAATTCTAAATTTTAAATATTTTAATTAACAGTTATTTAACAATAGGTTTTGTTTCAATTAACCCAAAAGGTAATAAGCCATGAACATGAAACAGTCCATAACTAAGCATAAGTGGTTGCAGCAGAATGTTAGTAAGATGGTTTCCATACCCACAAAGATTTTTCCTAATCCAGACAGTTGTTTCACAAATTCAGGTTCCTTAGGCACAATCAGAAGCCAGGCAAGAGAATGGAAAAGGTTCAGCACCTTGTTACTAACACTGGAAAAAAAAAGCATTCAAATATCCAAATGACAATCTGTCAGGCATTTTATGCTAGTAAATGGCTAATACATAAAATAATATTCACTAAACAGATCAATATTGTTAAAAGATTTAATATTGTCTTTTTCTTCTACTAAGTCAAGAAATAATTTTTCAATTCTTCAAAAAAAAATCTGCCCTATTCTGACAATTCAAGTTGGTGGAAACTGAAACAAAATATTTTATCAGTTGACACATCTCCTAAAAGATAAAACCCTGTCTATTTTTTTCTTCCTCTCAACTAATGACCAGCTCTTTGGAAATATAGTTTTCCTGATGATTATAATTCTACTAAGTTTTTAATAACCAGTAAATAACAAAACCTTCAAATGTCTACCATTATTTTCATTTTGCCCACAACTTACATTGGTCTATTTGAAACAAATTCTAAATCAAATATTGGGCTTCACAAAATGCCCAATTTATGATATACACGGCTAAACAAACACATCTAAAATCTATTTATAGAGTGGCTTTCATTCTTACAGTTTTCTAAAATGAGATTTACTTGACCTATTTTCATGTGTTTTTAGAACATCCAGGCACTCATCACAAACAATATTTGCTGGTCACAAAAACATCAAAGGCAGTATCGTTAATCCTATTTGTGTGGGTCATTTTCTTCATGTGTCCTATATACCACTTCTTTTAAAAATCTAAATATAGATTCACTTACTTAAAAAAAAGGTCTTCTAAGTTCTGTAATTATATACTTCTTTCAATGCCAATGTTATACTTTCACATCCTATTTAAAAAGTAAGCGAGGGGAAGGAAACACCTGAAATGTCAATCATGCAAAGACAAAGCGTTTTCAATCATTTCTTAGCTTTCCTCTCCCCACAACTCCACAGTTTTAACATTACAAAAATGTTAAATAAAATGTACGTATTTTCGAAATTTGAGAAATACTAAAATGGCACTTACGGAAAAGAAATAAAAACATATACGAAAACGGGAATAAAAAAAAATCTAGTTGCGAGAACGTGTGTGTAAACTCAAAACAATTTTGCAGCCTTTCTCCAGACGCCTATGGAAAATAAAATAGCGAAAACAATGGAAGACCTGTACTTTTTCAGACGGGATGAGGGTTAGAGAACTCCGTACCCAGCAACCAGAACAAAGCAACAGTCTCGGCTTTTAAAATGCACTGAGGTTTTGAAGACTCAACGGGTAATAAGAGGTATCTTACTTGTTCCGATGCTTTAATAAGAAATCAAAACAACTTAGACTATGCAGCGCTGGGTTTAACCAGGTCAAGGTGGAGGGACTACTACTCTTCGTATTAGGCAAGACCCAGACACTGAGCAGGGAGAGGGGGAGAAGGAAAAGAAAGAAGCCGCCGTAGACACTCCGAAAAGACAGAATGTAGAGACTGTACACCCTGGCTGCAATCTAACCCAAGGCCCGGGTAGAGGCCTCCATTCGGGAAACAGGGAGCAGAATATCCCCCCAAACCATCGGCGCCCCTAAATCTTGAGGCCAGAAGGTCCCTGGGTAGAGGCCTGACATCACAGCCGAAGGCAGAGGAGATGGACCTGACTGCCACCAAAGACAGCGACGAGGACCCCAGCGGAAGAGGCTGCGCAGTAATGGCCGCTACTCCGCCTCTCGCACCCCGACCGTGACCAGCTCCGGGCCGTCGCCCAGGGCAGGGGCTGCGGCGGTCGCCGGCAATGCAGAGCCCGTCACAGTCTTCTGGCCTGCGACAGCGGCCACGGCGGGGGCGCCGGGAAGGGTTGAAGCTGCCCCAGCCCATCCCGCCTTGGCACCGACAGCTGCGGCCGCGCTGGCCCAAGGGCGTCCACCTACGTACCGGCCCCTGACCCCGCCGCCGCCCCTCTCAGGCCCAGAGCGCAGGGTCGACCGGGAGCGCGTTGCGGCGGGAGGTGACACCGCGGGCCATCACTCCTCTCCCCGAGTTATGACCCCGTAGCGGCTGACTTTCGCCCTGACCCCCGCGAGGGCTTTGCCCTGTCTCCCACCTCTCCGGCCACAGCCTCGGCAGTCTCGCAGTCTTTTCTCCTCGGCCTCGGAGCCCGCAGCGGCCGGGGGCGCGCGCGGCCGTCACGTGACCGCCCGTCGCGTCGCGGGGGGCGGAGTCGCGGGGGGCGGAGTCGCGGGGGGCGGAGACGCGCGGGGCGGAAGCAGCGCCGCGCACCCGGGACCTCGCTCTAGTCCCTCCCAGCCCTAGTTCCCCCTGCCGCTCTTAAAGCGTTCGGGTGGGTACGTACCTTCTGTGTTTGGGGTTTTGCAGTTTCGCTGCCTGGATCTATTAAACTGTTTTATGTTTTGCTTTAGTTGTGATTGGGTGCAGGTTCCTTAGAGAGATTTGGGGCCGAGAAAATAAGACACGCATAGGACCAGCAGATGGTGCTACTCAGAAACCCAGCTTCGAGACCTAGTTGGATTTTAGGGTGACGAGCCCTTGGCAAAGTACTGCTTGTTCTTTAAAGAAAGAGAGGGAGGGAGGAAGAGAGAGAAAGGAGAGGGAGATGGGGCGGGGAAAGAGAGAGAGAGACGAGAGACAGAGACAAGAGAGAGAAGGTCCTTTAGGACGTTCCAATTTATTCACTTTCTGAATGGTTGAGCAATTTAATTGGAAAAAATGGATCTTTCATTTTGGACCCATTTTTCTTAAACTAGGGCATAGGAAGCCGAAGGAAGAGATTAATCATTATAAGAATTTAAACTAAAGAAATGGCTTATTTTATTGCATGCGTGTTGTTTTAAACGTCAAAGCCCAGGCAATATCCTCCATTTCATTTTAGCACATACATTGTCTTTTTCGGAACTGACTATATTTTCTTAATTTGTAGTAAAATGAAGAGGGTGGAAGAGCATGCCTTTTGTCCTTAAGAGTATATATTTCAACATTCCATGCCAGTATCCTCTTACTTGCAATGCTGTTGCGTTTGAGATCTCAGTAACTTTTTATTCGAGATTGGAAATTTTCAGTGTCATTATATAGAGAGAAATGTGTACTTTTTTTATTCCTCTGAAATCAATTTATTTTAAGGTCACTGTTCATATATATGTGTAACCAGTTCTTGACGAGTGCTATCTAGCTCAATACTGCCTACTCATGTAAATAAAAGCAATATTTTTATTACTTCTTTAAATGTAGTAATACTGAATTGTATATGCTCCAACTTTAAACTTATTTCTCTATCTTTATGCTCTCCTTAGCCATCCAGTTTTATCCCTCTATCCTACATACTCCATGAAGATAATAGCTAAAATTTGATACATACTTGAAGATTTCAGCTTGAAGAGCTAATACTACTATTACCTAACAATGTACAAAGCATTGTTCTAAGTCTTTTATACATATTGGCTCATAATATAATATGAGGTAGGTACTGTTGTTATTCTCATTTTCCAGAAACAGGTGCAGCTGGGATTTTAATCCAGACAGAGACTGTAAGAGTTCACCTCATCCAAATCTTCATTTTATCAATTGAGAAATAGAACAAAGTTAAATGACTTGATTAAAGACTTTTCTGGTTGAAGGCAGAACTGGGATCAGAACACAGTTGGCTTACTGATCCATAAATACTTTTAATTTAGGAAAAGTTATTCACAGTTCTTCAGTAGCTCCAAGCACATATTTAGAAAAAGTTTGTTACAGTTGGGGGCTACCTAAATCCCTCATTGCGTGGGTGGTACTGAGGGCAACTCTGGTGCTTTCCGCCAGTGCAATGAAGAATTACAGATCAGCAACATTTAGGAAAAGTAAGATTTATTAAAGTATGTTTCAAGAGAGAAACAGGATACCCCAGAGATGGCCTGCAGCCCCATAGAATTCCAGAAGTAAACCTTATATTGGCCCTCCAAGGATGTTTATAGGGGTGGTGCTAGATGATTGGCAGGTGAGGTCATTTGATTGACATTTGGCTATTATATAACCCTTTACTGTGCATGTGGTTACCCAGAATTCGATTAGATTCATGAACTGGGCATATGTATGATATTATACTAATGGTATAATGAGGCTAAGGTTATGGTCAGTATATGTACTAACTGTGAGGGCTCTTGTGGCCAGACTAAACCAGTGGTTATTTCTGTGGTTTTTATTTCCTTGTAATAGTAATTTTTAACTGTAAAATGAATGTTTCACAGAGTTCCTAAGGGAGATCTGTGGATTGGGCTTTCATTCCCCCATGGCACATGTCTACCTAGCTGCCTAACAAGTCCACTAAAAGAATATTATAATTTATATTCTATCTGTCTATCTGAAAGCAAGAAAGGAATTAATAGGAATCCCACTAAAATGGCCTCCCAGGTTTCTAATCCTCTCTCAGCCGCACCCATAATCTTAGTCATTTCAACGAATAACTCCATTTTTCCTTGTCCAAACTCATTTTTAATTCTTCTCTTTCTTTTATGCCCCATGTCCATTTTGCAAATAATCTGTTGGCTCTCCCTTCAAAACACACCCAGAATGTAACTACTTACCACTTCTACTACAAACTGCAGCATCTCTTGTTTGGATTATTGCCACAGCCCAAGGACTGTTTTTCTTGCTTCTGTCCTTTCCTTTGAGTCTATTCCCAACACAGAGGCCAAAGTAAATTCATTAAAAAGAAAGATCATACCACACGTCTGTTCAAAGTCTCCCATGGCTTCCCAAAACAAAGTAAAAACTGAAGTCCTCGATGACTCTAAGACTCCCATCATTACCTCTCTGACCTCACGAACTGCTCACTCAGCTTAATTTTCCAAGAAGACTCTACACAAACTCTCAACTCCATTCTTTGTTATATCCTCTGCTTAGCATACTCTTCCCCGTCATGACTTCCTTTGTCTGTGCTCCAGTGCCATCTTTACAGTCAATCCTCTACTTGCCGCCCTATTTTAAATTATGACATCTCCTGGTCCAGATATTTCTTATTCTGTTCCTTTACTTTTTTAATACTTATCACAATATAAGGGATGATTTAGTTGGCTTATTCATCTTGTATATCTCTCCACACTAGAATATAAATCTCCTGAGGCTGGAATTTGTATTCTATTTTATATCCCAACTGCCAAGAGTAGTGCCTGATACACTTAGAGAAGCTCTCTGTAAATATATGTTGAACGAATGAATATGTGTATACACATTTATATACCAAGTAATATATAAATGAATGAAAACTTGTTATGTGTCAGCAGTTGTATGTAAGCAGGAGAATTGAATGTATGGAGTAGTATACACCCCACCTCCACGAGCCACCTGAAAGTTAGTGATGAGTTTCTCTCTGAATATTACAGGACAGAACCTTTCAACATTGTTAAAAGTGTTTTAAAAGTAATTGGTTTCAAGTAATTGTTAAAATTCCCCCAAACTTTCAAATGATTTACTTAAAGAAATCAGAGCCTAACAGATTTAAAGTATCACTGTAATAATGTTACTATCACTGGCATTATGTTTTACTTCATTGAATCAAAGATAAAGGAAAAGGAGTTGCAACAGACTACTAGGAATTGCTCATTATTCATAACCCACTATTTCCCACAAACATAAAATGTTTTCATGAATTCCACAATCTCCTCCAGGCACCCCTCTTTCTCCATGCTGTTTCTCAAAACCCCAACGTGTTTAATGTTATTTGTTTTGCTTAATGATCAAAATATTCTTCTTGTTTTGTTAATATCTGAAGATATCCATGAAAACGTGCATGAGAAAAT
Source organism: Pteropus medius (assembly GCF_902729225.1). Lineage (NCBI taxonomy): Eukaryota > Metazoa > Chordata > Mammalia > Chiroptera > Pteropodidae > Pteropus > Pteropus medius. The sequence goes on along the minus strand of NW_024340700.1, from coordinate 43,621 downwards.
TATATGTTATAGTGGAAAATATACTGAAAACCGTTGATATTTCTAGTCTAGGGCAGTGTTTTTCAAAGCGTTTTCTATTGTTCTGTGGGGTCCTTGAGATCCTTTCAGAGGGTCCTAGACATGAATTATTTCAGTAATAATATTAGACTCTAGCTGCCTTGTATACTCACTTACTCTCTCTCCAGTGTACAGTGGAGTTTTCCAAAAGCTAAGTGGTGTGTGATGTAGTGACATATTGAATGTAGATGCAGATATTAGAATTTGCCTATATTGCTAAAGCCAGGCATTAAAGAAATTTGCAAAGCATAAAATAATGCCACTCTTCTGAATTAACTTTTTTTTTGGAAAATATAAGAAAATACTTATATACTTATGTTAACCTTTAATGTGCTTATTATTTTTAAATGAATTAATAAAAATTTTAAACAATTCTCAGCTTTACTTTCTAATTTGGTAAATATTGATAGATTAACACATATAAATAATAGTTCTTTTGAGTCTTCTATAATTTTTAAGTGTAATGTAATCCCCAAATCAAAAAGTTTGAGAAAACTGGTCTAGGGCTACTTTGTGTACCAACCCTAAGCTAGATTTCTTCCCACATGCCAGCAATCATCTGATAACTGTGTACACAACTTTCTCGTGTGTCTGGAAATAAAACAAACCAGATTTAGGAATGTACCAGTCATTATAGCTAGCAGATGAATAGAAATAAAGCCAAAGGGAAGTTTTGGAAAGCAAACTTTTCAGTTGAAGATTTTGCTCCAAGAGCTGATACATACCTTGGTCTTTGTTGTACTATTTCATGGTGTTCTCCTTAGGGTAATCAAATAATATATACTTTTCTAGTAGAATTCCTTTGTAAATAACAGTATAGTAGACAGTTTTCTTTGTGTTTTTCTTTACCTAATGTGATAATTAATGCTCTTTCTTAGACTAGTTCTTAGTGTTCTTACTGCAGCCCCAGAAGTTACAACTGAATTATGACAATTGTATGCCTTGGAAATAGCCCAACACAAAACAATCATGAGTCAAATTTTACAGTTTGACTATAGAGTCAACCATGTCTTTCCTAACCCTGGTTGTATGTATACATGATATACGTATTGATTTTTAGGTGTCTTATATTGACAGTATTAGCTATTATCTCCAAAGTCCATGCTTATTTCATTACATGACATGACCTCCCATTGAGTGTAGTATTAAAAGATAAGAATGAGTGCTCTATTTTATTTTTCAAATAAAATATAAAAATTTGTTATTTTAAAGCTAGATTATTAATAAAAATTATATTTAAGCAGTGTACCCTATTACATAAAGGAAATAGCTTACAATCATAAGCCAGAAAATATGTTTTCAATTCCACATTTTCTTCAAAATGGTTGAGATATAGCAAATCAATGTTAAATGGTTTTGTAATCAAGCATATTTGGGCTTTTGATTGTTTATTTATGGAACAATATGCATATAAATGATCAGTTTAATACAATTATGACCTAGAAACTTTACATATTTATTACAGTAGTGTCCTGTTTGGAAAACGGAAACACTTTAAGTATTTCAAAGGGAATTTAATGCAGTGAACTTGTTGCAAAAGTATTATAAAACTGGAGGGCCCCAAAAAAAAAGGAAGATAGGAGACCTTGATATCAGTAACTGCAGAAAGTCACTAGCTCTCCTAAGGTTGGAGGAACAAAGGGTTTATTGGCATTTTCAGGAGCCTACTCACATGCTGCTGGGACACTTCTGTTTGAATTACTGCAGTAGGAAGCCAGGAGACCATATGCTCAAAGAGGCTGCAGGAATCTAGGAATTCATGGCCACCAGCGTTCACCTACTCCTGCCATTGCCAGAATCAGGAACAAGAAAAATAGCACCTTTTCCCTCCCACCTTCTATTTGTATAAGAGTACCTTCCATTGGTGAAATCACACAGGAAACCAATGGTCAGTGGATTCTGGAAAATGACCTTTTCCAGCTCCTTTAGATATAAAATAGAATATAGAAGTATCAGTGTGAGGCTGGGTATCAACAAAGAATTTGCTGCTACTCTGTCTAGAATTGAGTTTCCCTTTTCTCCATTTCCTTGATTTTTAAGGTGGAGGGGGTAGGGTGTCCATGAGATTTTGGGAAACACTATTCTTGTAAATGGAGCATATCAACTGGACTAAGTCAATGAGTAAATGCCCATCCCGGGCTAATGACTGTAAGATGTAGACATTTGACCTAAGACAGTGCTGTCACGTGAAATTCTGGGACTTTTGCAGAGAGATTTGGAATACAGCCCCTCTCCTCCTTTGGATGGCATCAAGTGCAGTTGTCTTACATTGCCTCAAACATATTGCTACCATGAGGAAAAACAGCCTGAAGATGAAACTGATAGATGGAGGATAGAAGGATTGAGAGAATAGCAGAGGCTTTGTTGAAGCACACTTAAAGGATACCTTTTTTTTTTTTTAAATTCTTAATTATGTGAGCTCATTTTGCCCCTATATTGTTTAAGTCAGTTTGTGTTAGCCGTCCTATAGTATTCGCAACAAGAAACATCCTGATAACATGATACAGTTCCTGGATTTGGCAGCAAACAGTTCCATACTCTAGCTATAAATTTATATTTCTGGCTCTCATACTTTCTCAGTTCTATTGAACTGTTAGGGGAAAAAAAGGCAAAATGTGAAAAAGAAACCCTGTTTTGTACAACTGAAACATCTCTCAACCTTTGATACAGTACATAGATTTTTTTTTTAAAAAAAAGGTAATGACAATGAGAAATTGCATATCTTAAGGTTGAGTCAATAGATATACAAAAACTTTATGAGAACATACCATCCATTCAGGTGCCCATGTAATTATTACCAAACAGAGAAAGAGGAGAAAGAAGAAACTCATGTACTTATACTACAAAGAATATTTCAGTAAATTTCTACAATCATAAGTTTGTCAGGTCATGTTTTTTTCTATAACAATGTAATTAAAATGGTTATTGATAACAAAGCATTAAATTGGGGAAACTTTTTGCAGAGTTCAAAGTAAAGCATCTACATCTTGTGCCAACAATAAAATAAATATTATTATTTGAGACAACCTTAAAACAAGAATATCAAGAACACAGTGTATTAACATTTTTTTGAACATGGGCAAAACTTACCTCAGAAAATTTCATAGTCTTATAATTTTTTATTACTAGAAAAAGGAACAAACAAGAATTTTTAAAAAGGATGCAAGAGTACAGGAATAAAATTCTAAATATAAAAATCAAACTAGAATTGATCATTCAAAATCTTTGCTTGACTTGAAAATAGATGCATAAAATAACAGAGAAATCATATTCAAGTTTTATTATGAAAATATGTAAATACAAATAAGCATTATTAAGAATGAGAAAGAAAAAACAGTCCATAGATATGAAGGAAGTTAACATTACCGTATAACACTGTATTAATAACTTTGAAAATTCTAGTGACATGAGTAACTTAGAAAATACCAATCTTCTTTATACACAAAGAAATTTTCCTACATTTTGGACTAACTTTGCCTGAACTAACTGTACCTGGAGTCTTGCTATGGTTTGCATGCTTGTATCCACCCCTTCCCTCCCCAAATTCATGTTGAAATTCTAAATTCCCAAAGGTGACTGTATTAATAGGTGGGCCTTTGGGAGGAGATCAAGTCATGAGAGCAGAAAATTCTGCAAAGTGGAATAGGGCTCTCACCCAACCATGCCGATCTTCGATTTACAGCCTCCAGAACTGTGAGCAATATATTTCTGTTGTTTATAAGCTACCCAGTCTGTGGTATTTTGTTAGAGCAGCCCAATGGACTAAGACAAATCTCTTTCCCTAGATCTTATCAATTATGTCTCAGCTTAAATGTCACTTCCTCATATTTTTTTTCTGACTTCTAGTGATTCCCCAGCATCTCTCAGCTTGGCCGTTCCCTGTCATATCACACTCTTAATTTCACCAGAGTGTTTTTCTTTACTTGATATTTTTAAAATGTCTTGGTTATCTGTCTTTGCTTCTGAGAATTTAAGTTCTTTGAGAATAAAGCCCTCGTATACCTTTATTGCCCATTACTCATAAAATTGTCACATAGTTGGTATCAATAAAAGTCTTAAATAAAGATAATTTTTAGGAAAATAAAAATGACTAGAATCACAAAACGAATATCCTGAAATCATGGAATTACTTCAAAAAACAGTTCCAAGGCACAACAGTTTTACTGTGCAGCCCTTTCAAACTTTTTCAATAAATAAAAACTTCCACGTTATATAAAATGTTCGATAGCCCAGAAAATGACCAGTTATTTGATTATACAGTTAGAAAACCCAAAAGAATAAATCGTAAAATTCTTAGAACTAGAAAAAAAATAAGTCAAATATTCAGACACAAAATAAGTATATAAAATACAAATATTTATTAAAATAGTAAATATATTTATTTTATTAATATTTAATTTTTTGAATTAATGAAGAAGTAATTTGAAATCAAATTTTTAAATCAAAATCTGAAAGGATGTTGTTGGAGATGGAATTTAATTATTCTTAAATTTACTCAAATATGCAGGAAGTAATAGCTGCCAATAAATAACTATACAGTGTTTGATGAAGGAAGAATAAGCTTTTAACAAGAAAGGCTATGTTTTCAACAAACAACTTTGGGGAAAAGTAGCCTATTTGGAAAAAATATATATATTATATCTACCTCTTATACCATCAAGCAAAGATTGATTGTAAACTGGTCACCCTTGTACAATAACTGGGCCATAAACATATACTGGTTGTTGCATGGTATTTTAAAAATCAGAAAAACTTTAATCAAAATATAAATGTTAAAAAAAGAAAAGCTTGAGAAGAAAAAGTAAATCAGAAGATATAACAACACCGGACCCACATTCCCAGATGGCAGCATTTGGCATGAACAGAGGAGTGTGGCCTCCCGGTGCTCTGCAATTTGGCACAGTTCTGCCTCCTGCTTTGCACCAGCTTGCCTCACGCATTTATGTGAAAGGCTCCACTCCTGTAGCCATTTGAGATTAAAAACTCCAGATGGATCAAGAGTTAGATATAAGAGATAAAACCATGAAGTAAATTAGTAGAAAACACAGGATATTTAACTGGTTCTTGTGAATTGGCCTAAGCCAATTTGATCTTGTGTAACTCTTATTTCTTATTAATTAGTAGTAGTCTCCAAAGGTTAGAGGTAGGTGAGAATTAACTACTTCCCCACAACCTCTCTATCGGATTATAAAGAAAGCAATTCTCAGAACAAAGTTTTCCATACATCTACCCATTTATCAAGTTTTTCATAGAAAATAGGAAAAATAGCTCATTAGGGATCAAGTCTTAGTGTCATCCTTAAGTGAACAGATTATGAGGCTTCCTAAATTCTTGCATACTATTCAAGGATAGGGAATGTTTCTAAATTATTTTAAGCACATGTCTGAATGCCATTAATTTTACCACTAAGAGCCCATCTCATTCACAAAGACCCCGTTTTACCATCTGCATTTTGATTAGCAAAAGTCCTGATGGTAATCAGAGATAAACTGCTTGAAGCACTCATTGTCTTTGGAGTATGGTCTTTCTGGTTGATGCTAGCTGATGACCCTTTGGATGGAAAATCCTAATTAGGACAAATGACCACACTTATGTATAGCTTAAGCCAAATAGCACATACATAATAGCACACTGTCTATGCTGAAGTTCTTTAAAGTGAATTATAGATACCATAATACTGGTATTTTACAGGGAAGCACTTTCTAAGCATAAAAGAAATGTTAGAAATTGCAGAGGAAAAGGACAATGTTTGATGCCATAAACATGGCAAACTTAGTATATCAAAACAACCTTAAATTAAAAGAGGAATAAAAAAGTGTTGGAAGTATTAGTAACAATCATTTCCTAAGTGAACTCTATACTATATTTATTATATATACACACATATATAAATAAATACAGATACATAAATAAACACATTTATATATTATATCTGCATGTTTCTATTTTCCTCTTTGTCTTCTTACTCTTCTTACATGTTATCTTATTATGCAAGAATGATAACATGGATTTTTACTACATGTGTAGGATACATATGCTTGCTGTAGAATAAGCAGTTGATTTTTTTTTTTTTCACTCAAGTATTCTTATTTCACTTCTATCCCACGTTGCTGCTCATTCTCTTGAGTGTTACTTTGCCTGTTACAGACCCTCTACTGGTCACTACTGAGGAAACCTGACCTTGATCTTAGGCAAAGAAAACTCACCCACAGTCCAAATGACTGTTTTTGTTTGTTTGTTTGTTTGTTTGTTTGTTTTGTGTTTGGAGAAGGCAGGATTTTGTGTGTGTGAGAGTGTTTTTGTTTTCGCCACTCACCAGTTATCCGCCACTCACTCAGAGGTACCTTCAGTGATAGAGGAGGATTCCACAACCACTGTCGTGGATACTGGAGGCTCCGGAAAGTAGCTCATCTTTCTTCATCTTTGCTATTGCACCTCACAGAGCAAACAGAGATTCACAACAGCCACCACAGGCAGGAGTAGTTCTAGAGCAATGTCTTGGTGTCAGCATAGTGCCTCCAGTCCCAGAACGTGAAGAAAGACCCTTCCTCTCCCAGACAGAGGCCCACCTCATTTCCTATTCTAGTATTAACCACTTCCTAGAATAATTAATTTTGAGAAAATCCTTTCTGTTATAAAAAAAAAAAAAAATCATGGTTTTGCACTAAGGTTCAACTGGCTGGCAATCACAACATTGTTCTACATTGGTACATTTCCCAAAACGTGTGTGATTCAGTCGTGCAAGAGACATCTGTTGTTTATGCCTGCCAAAAATCCATTTCCTTTTCTTTTGAAATGGAGCCCTGAATTTATATTGGGAAAACTACTCCTTCACTATTGGATACAACTATGGAACTATCAATCAAAATGTCCCCATTTCCCCTGGCCAAGGGAAAGACATGTGACCCAAGCTATACCAATCAGATGCTCTCTTCTTGGAATTTGAAGCTCATGTGGAATGCGGAGAAGGGGGAAAAGCAGTTGGAGCTGATCCACCCCATCTGTCTGTGACTGTCCATTTGTTTCCATTTTCCCCATAGATACTTTGGCTACTTTTCCAAGACTGACTGAGATTGTGTAAAGATGTCCTATATTCTTCAATCCTCCAGTATATTCCTCTGTGCTTGTTAGGTTGGGTTGATTTTTATTTCTTGCATCTACAGAATCCTAACTGATACAAGTTCAACTGATGATAGCATTTTTTATGTAAGTATGCATTTTTCCCCCCAATTTCCTGTTTTTGGATAAAATGTTAATCTTACCGACATCATTTGCCCACTTGGTCTACTTTTCTCTTGAGATGGTGGATCTATCCACAGGATGGGGCTGTGATTAGGTCACGCCTGAAATGTTGTTGAGATCAAATGACAATCATCATTCTTTTTCAAATTGTACTACTTTCATTTTTGCTTTTGATTGTCGTGAAACAAAAAGACTCTGTGTCTCTGATCATTTTGAGAAGAAAATGAAGTAATGACAGTGATGGGAAGGTTCTCCTTTCCCCTTTTAGTTATTACAATATTATTAACTATATATAGTTATTACAATATTATTGACTATATTCCTTATGCTATATGTTACATCCTCATAACTACTTTTTAACTACCTATGTGAACTTCTTAATCTCTTCCTTTTTTTCACCCATCTCCCACCCCCACCACCCATTTGGCAACCATCAAAATGTTCTCTGGAACTATGAGTTTGTTTCTGTTTTGTTTGTTCATTTATTTTTGTTTTTTATATTCCACATGTAAGTGCAATCATATGACATTTGTCTTTCTCTGTGTGGCTTACTCTTCTCAGCACAATACCTTCTAGGTCCATTCATGTTGTTGCAGATGGCAAGATTTTGTTATCTTTTATGACTGATTAATATTCTATTGCATATATATAACACCTCTTTATCCATTCATCCATTGATGGACACTCAGGTTACCTCCATATCTTGGCTATTGCAAATAATGCTGCAATAAACATATGGATGCACATGTTCCTTCAAAGTGGGGTTTTGGGTTTCTTCAAATGAATACACAGAAGTGGGATTATTGGGTCTTTCTTTGTGCTTTAAAGTTTATTTTGTTTGGTATAGGTATTGCTACCCCAAATTTTTGTTTGTTTCCATTTTCATGAAATGTCTTTTTCCATCCCTTTACTTTCAGTCTGTGTGTCTTTCAATCTGAAGTAAGTCTCTTGTAGATAGCATATGTAAGAGTCTTGTTTTCTTATCCATTCAGCCACCCTATGTCTTTTGATTGGAGTATTTAATCTATTTACATTTAAAGTAATTATTGGTAGATATGTAGTTATTGCTATTTTATTATTCATATTTTGGATTTTTTTTTCTCTTCTTAAAGAAGTCTCTTTAACATTTCTTGTAATACTAGGTTGATGTTGATGAATGTCTTTAGCTTTTTCATGTCTGAGAAGCTCTTTATCCGTCCTTTGATTCTAATTGATAGCTTTTCTAGGTAGAATAATCTTGGGTATAGGTTCTTGCTTTTCATCCCTTTGAATATTTCCTCCAATCCCTTCTGGCCAGCAAAGTTTCTGTTGGGAAATCAACTGACATTCTTATGGGAGCTCCCTTGTAGGTTACTACCTGCTTTTCTCTTGTTGTTTTTAAGATTCTTTCTTTATCTTTAGACTTTAGCATTTTAATTATGCTGTGTCTTGGTGTGGGCCTGTTTGAGTTCATCTTGTTTGGGACTCTCTGCACTTCCTGAGCTTGTTTGTCTATTTCCTTCTCTTAGGTTAAGGATCTTTTCCATTGTTATTTCTTCAAATAGGTTTTCAATTCCTTATTCTCTCTCTTCTCCTTCTGGTATCTCTATGATGTGAATGTTGGTACGCTTAATGCTGTCCCAGAGGCCCCTTAAACTATCCTCATTTTTTTTTTTATTCTTTTTTTCTTGTTGTTATTCTGATTGGGTGCTTTCTGCTACCTTATCTTCTATCACTGATTTAATCCTCTGCTTCATCTAATCTATTATTAATTCCTCCTAAAGTATTCATTTCAGTTATTGTGTTCTTCATTTCTGGTTGATTCTTTTTTATGTTTTCTATCTCCAATTTTATGTTGTCTGTTTCTTCGTTAAAGTTCTCACTGAGTTCCTCTACTCTTTTCCTAAGTTCATTGAGCCTCCTTATAACAAGTGCTTCGAACTCTGTCTCTGGTAGATTGCTTGTCTCCATTTTGTTTAGTTATTTTTCTGGAGTTTTGTTCTATTCATTCATTTAGAACATGTTTCTTTGTCTCCCCATTTTGGCTGCCTCCCTGTTTTTGTTTCTATGTATTAGCAAGAGCTGCTATGTCTTTCAGTCTTAGTAAAGTGGCCTTATGTAGTAGTTGTCCTGTGGGGCCAGGTGTCCTGTGGAGCTCAATGTCACAGTCTCCTTGGTTACCTGAACCAAGTGCTGCAGGTATATCCCTTGTATGAGTTGTGTGTGCCCTCCTATTGTGTACATGAGCCTTGGTTGCTGTTGGCACATTAATAGGAGAGACTGACCCTTGGGCTGACTGTGAGGACCAGCCGTGACTGCAGTGAAGGAAATGTTGTGCAGGGGCTGACCTTATGGAGCAGGATTCGCTTTAGCAGATTGCCTGCCCAGTCTGCCCTTTGGGTGTGTCATCTGCAAAGGCGCTAGGTGATACTCTGGCTCAGTCAGAAATGGGCAACCCAACCAGCAGGCCGACCCCAGGGCATCCTGGGACTGGCCTGCTGCAGACCAAGTTTAGCCAAAGCCAATGCATTGCCCGGGGCCACCTGGCACTAGCCACAAAGCAATCTGCAGATCACCACCATTGTCACTTGGGCTTGGGGGTGCTTGCGAGAGGCCAAGCCTTGAACTGAGGCTAGCTGCCTCCAATGCTGAGCTTGGGGCTGCTTGGCAAGAGGTACGGGGCACGCTGAGGACAGATGCTACTAGATTGGGGTTTGTGAACTTTTGAGAGAGTTTAGGAGTCTGCAGCTTGAACCAAGACAGGCTGTTTGTATGGATAAGCCACTGGAAGTAGCTTGGGTGGGCCTGCCAGTTAGTGAGGCAGGTCTCAGGGAATCATTTGGGCAGGCGTTAATTTGGTTGAAGTAGACTCAGATGTGGCACCCACCTGTATCTGCATGCTGGAGGGGAAGACTCAACCAAGGAACAATGACTTCTGCCAGCACTTCTGTCTGGGAGAAAGCTGCTCTCCCTAGCCCTTGCCCTGAAGCCAGACAATTCAATTCCTCCCCATATTTTGTATCTTTCAAGCTGCTGCCCCAGTGCTGGAGCTCGGATTGAGTGTGACCATCAGTAAGTCCATATGTTGGGGTACACCTGGTACCCAAACAGCCCTCCATTTCACTCATCCACAATCTCTGATGGTTTTCATAGCCAAAAGTTATGGAGACTTCTCTTTCCCTACATTGGAACTGTGCACTGGAGAGCCTGGGGTGGGGCTGGGACCTCTTGCTCCTCAGGAGGGACCTCTGAAGCTGAGATATCCCTCCCAATTTTTAAATGCCATGCGTGGGAGTGGGGCCAGTCCATTTCCTGATTCTGCCCCTCCTACCAGTCTTGAGTGGCCTCTTTTTATGTCTTTAGTTGTAGGACTTTGGTTCAGCTAGATACAGGTGAGTCTCAGTGATGGTTGTTCTGTAATTTAGTTGTAATTTTATTGTGGTCATATAAGGAGGAAACCACAGTGTTTACCTACTCCTCCATCTTGACTAGAAATCTGCCTTGTTATTTCCTAAGTGATAATAGTACCAGAAGCATCTTTTGTTCTAATATTTGGTGTTTGGCATCTGTTTCCAACACAAAGTTCTTAAATCTCTTGAAATTTTTTGGATTGTAGCAATGTCTTTTATCCTGATTTGGTGACTCTTGGTGGGCTCATGGATGGGGCTAGTCACTATAAAGACCAAGATATGATTAAAAGTTTAGAAGCTTGAACTTTTCTATCCTCCAGGAAGGAGTGAGGGCTAAAAATTAAGTTGATGGTGATCATACCTACATAGTGAAGCCCTTATAAAAATCCCAAAAGGACACAGTTCAGGCAACTTCCAGGTTGCTGAACACAGAGAAGTTCTGGACAGGTGTTGTGCCCGGAGAGGGCATGGAAGCTTCGTGCGCCTTCCCACATACCTTTGCCTATGCATCTCCTCCGTCTGGATGTTCATCTGTGTCCTTTATAATTTCCTTTTATAATAACCCGGTAAATAGTAAGTAAACCGTTTTCTTGCATTATGTGAGCCTCTCTAGTAAATAAATTAATGGAACCTAGGAAGGGAATTATAAGAACCTCTGATGTATAGCTGATTGCTTAGAAGTACAGGGAATAATCAGGACTTGTTATTGGTATCTGAGGGTACGGGGCAGTCTTGTGAGACTGAGCTCTTAACCTATGGAATATCTCTAACGTAAATAGTGTCAGGATTGAGTTAAATGTGGGACACACAGTTGGTGGTATAGAATTGCTTGGGGGAAAACCTTGCATATCTTGTGTCAAAAGTACTGAGTGTGGTAGTAGTGTGAGTAAAGGAAAAATAGGAGTATTTTAGATTTCCTTTACCCATTATTCTCAGAAAAGTCATTTTTCTAGTTATATATTACATGTTTTACTCTTCTATATGATTTTTAGGATTATTTCTAAATTCCATGAAAAATCCTGTTAGGATTGTGTTGAATTATACAGGATCAATATAAATTTAGTATTTATATAATTAGGGTTGTGTATCTTGCTTATTTTGTTAAATTTATTTCTAAGTGACTTAAAGTTTTTCATTATTATGAGTGAGATCAATCATTATAGCAAAAGAATCCTTTGATTTTTGTACAGTGATCTCATATTGAACAACCTTGTTGAACTTTATTTTAATTAAAATTATTGGGGTGGCATTGGTTAATAAAATCATAGGTTTCAAGTATACAATTCAATAATACATCATATGTATGTTGAACTGTGTGTTCACCACCCAAAGTTAAATTTCCTTCCATCACCATATATTTGACTCCCTTCACCCTATCTCTCCCCTGCCCCACTTTCCTATAGTAACCACTAATCTGCTATTCATGTCCATGAGTCTGTTTGTTTGTCATGTTTATTTGTCATGTTTGTTTGTTGCTTGTTGAACTTAACTTTAATTTGTTTATAGTGTCTTGAATTTTTGTATTCACAATAATATTTAAAAAGAATGAACTTTTTAAAATCCATATTTCCTTTTATTTTTTTATTACTTTACTGCATAGATTAGGATCTCCAATACAGTGCTGAATAGAAGAAGTAATAGCAGTTATCTTTGTATTATTTCTAATTTTAAAGAAAATATATATAATTTTATCAAAAATATGTTTGTTGAAGGTTTTTAATAGTTTTGATCAGGTTAAAATTTTTCTGTTTCTAGTTTGCTAAGAATTATTTTATAATAATATTATTTCATAATTATAGTTATTTTACTTAATATAGTTTTATATTTAATTATTTTTATTATTAACACATATAATATATATTTGCTATATTATATATTTAATTATATTTATTATAATAATATATGATATAATACTATTATTATGAATCAATATTTAAACTTATCAAAAATATTTTCTGTACCTATAGAGTTCACTACATGACTTTTCTCCTTTAATTTGTTAATGTGGCAAATATAGTAACAGGAACCAAATATAGTAATAGGAACTAAAATATCTTTTAGTTCCTGGAATAATCCCTACTTAGTCACAACACACACAGAGACAAACAAAAACAAACAAGAATTGGTGGATTCCATTTGTTAACATTTTGTTTAGAGCATTTATATCCCATGTGATGTCAGCTTAATATTTTCCTTGCTTACAGTGTTTATGTCTAATATTGGAGTGAGGGCTATACTGGCCTAATAAAATTAGGTCTCTAGAGAAGAATTTCTTTTTTTTCTACCCTCTAAAATTGTTTGTATAATTTTCGGTCGATCTTTTCCTTGAAATAATAATCTCAAACTTCAACAAGTATCACTATACAGATTCATTGGCCTCACACCCAGGATTTCTAATTTAGTAGATGTGAAGTGAAACTTGAGAATCTGCATTTCTAACAAGTTCCCAGGTGATGCCGATGCTTTTGTTCTGATGACCAGACTTCAAGAACCACTGCTTTAAATATTTGGTAAATCTCATTTATAAAATCTGATGGGCCAAGTTGTTTCATTTTGTTTTTTTTTTGTGGGTGAATTTTAACTATTATTTCACTGTCTTAATGACTTATTTCCAGTCTAGTTTTCTTTTGGGAGTTTTGGATAAGTTATAGTTCTCTAAGAAATTGACCACTATTTTCAAGTTGTCACTCATGTTGACAGAATTATTCAGGACATTTTTTTATAATATTTTAAATCCATGCTGCATTGTCTCCTATTTTCAATTTTGTTAGTATTTGGTTGGCTTTCTCTCCAGTGATGTGCTTGAGCTGGCTTGTACTGGCTAACCAGAGACAACTGTATATCTCTTCCAAGTCGCATCATGTTGATTACAATCAGCAGTAGTAGGAATATTTACACTATGGAAATCATAAATCTCACAAATTGGAGCCTATCCCCACCCCAGAAACTGCGATTTACCAACACAACACATTCTCTCTCTCTCCCTCCAGCTTTTCCTCTTCCTCCTTCCTTCTTTATCCTCTATTCCTCTCTCCTCTATAATCTTGTTATATATTTTTCTATTTCATTAGTTTTTTCAAAAAATAATTTTTGAGTGTTTATTTAATTCTCTGGTTTGAATCTTAGTTTCTCACATTAATTGATATTTGATCTTAGTTTTATTCTCATTGTTCTATTTCTAGGATTTCCCCTGTTATTATTTTTCTTAAATTCTTAGGTGGATGATTAGCTTGTTAATTCTTAGTTTTTCTTGTTTTGTAATGCATGCATTTTTTTTTCATTTTTATTAAATTTATTGGGGTGACATTGGTTAATAATGTTATATAAGTTTCAAGTGTACAATTCTATAGTACATCATTTATATATTGCATTGTGTGCTCACCACCCAAAGTCTAGTCTTCTGTCACCATATATTTGACCTGCATTTTTTGATTTCTTAGACTCATGACTTATCTATAACTGTGCTCTTTTAAATGTCCAGATATTTATTATTATGATTTTAATTTATTTGTTTACTTTTAAGCTATGCATTATTGCTTTTTTATTTTGTAGTAGAGTAATTACGAAATGTGATATATGTTATGAATATTTTGGTATTTGTTGAGAATACTTTGTGGTCCAAAACCTGACCAACTTTTGAAAATATCTCATTTGAACTTGAAAAGGATGCACATTCCCTAATTGTTCTTTAAATTATTGATTTGATTGCTTGCATCTTTAAAAAAATTTTTAAACATTATCAATAACTATGCTTTAACTATCAGTTTCTGAGGGACATGTGTTAAAATTTTTTATTGTGTCAATACTTTGTCACACTTTAATCTTCCTGTTTGCCTTAGAACCCAACCCCAGCCCCTTTTAATACATCTGGTTGAATTCTCCATGGGCTTGGACTTTAGCTTCACCTTCCCTCTCTATTATTGCTTTATTCTATGTTTATGGCTTTTGGAGTTTTCTTGTCTTTCTTTCATGCTAAGAGTTGTATTAAGCCACTTAAAAAATATTTCAGCCAGAGTTTTCTTTATATTCAAATGGAAGCCGTCTATACTAACTCAGCTCACCATGTTTGCTCATGCTCTTCGCTTTCCAGTTATGCCATTAATTTCCCTTTTTAAAGATTAAAAACTCTAACTTTTAGCTTTATTAATTTATTTTATGTGTACCTTTTTTTCTTTTTTCATTTACTATTATTTTTCTAATAAATAATATTATTGGGTTGGACTCTTTTCCTTGTCATTATTTTGCAGTTAATTTTATAAAAGCATTTAAGACTTGATTTCTCTATGAAGAATTTTTTAAGAAGAGGTATATGTTTTGAAAATCATTTTTTTAGTTTCCATTTGTAGCATTGTTTTTGTTCAGTGCCTGTTTGTTTGCTTATTTATTTACTGAGGGTTTGCTTGTACAAAATTATGCAATCAAAAAATTTTTTTTCTGTTATAGGGATGCTTGAAAAGGCTATGTAATTTCTGTAAAATGTATAGCTATTATATAATCTTATTAATGAAATTATTCAGTTATACTCTATACTTGTAATTTTTTATTTAATTGACGATTCATGAACTGAAAATGACATGGTACATTTATTTACTCCTTTTATGCTTCTGAAATATTTTTATTTAACTATTTTGTTATATTTTAATAGTATTTAAATAAATGGTATTTATTCAAATTATAGTTAAATTAATTAGTTTAAAAAATGATGTGGTATATAAGACATGCAATGGTATATAAAATTACATGACAAATAATCATTGTGGCTTTTACTCTTTATCACTATGTATTATCCCTTTCCTATCTGTAATTTTTTGCTTGAATTATAATTTGTTGTTTAAAGATTCCATAAATAAATAAAAATTGCATCTTTTATATTTCTATGTGTATGGCTATATGCCTATCTATATAAAAATATTGTCCACTTATATAGTGGTTAAAATGATCAATTCTGGAAACAGAGAGACCATATATAGATCTCAGGTCTGTGATATACCCACTGTATTCCTCTTTAGTTGTCTATCTCCTTAATTATAAAATGAAGATAAGTATAGAATCTACTTTATAGCGTTGTATTAAAATTAAACACTGTTTTATATGTAAAGTGCTTAACAAATATATATATAACCCTATTATATATCATCTATCTATGTATCTGTCATATGTAATATAGCACTTGGCAAATAGTGAACATTCAATAAATGTTAGATCAAAAATGTGAAGAATTATCTATAGAAGCTTTCAAATACTGACCAATAAAATTTCAAAAAGAACAAAACAAAATAGGAAGCTAAACATATCCCATTTTAATATCATTAAGCCTATGAGTCATAATATTAGTGAAAATAAATTACGGTTTTAAAATTTAGGCAGAGTATAATTTTATTAATAAACAACATTTGTTTTGTGGTATAGTTTATAATATATTACAAATTTCGAAAGTTTTGATTTAATTATGGAAGCATTAGAGAAATATCTTTCAGTTTGCGCAAGATAATACTATAGTGAAGATTGTGGTAAAGAACAACTATTTAACACTGATGGGCAAGAGATCTGAAATAGGGTTGAGAATGGAACTAGAAAGGTTAGATAGGAAAAGTTTATTTAAATTTAAAGATATATCATGACAGGAGATATGCAAGATAAAATTGAGAAAAAATAGGAAACATTTCCAAGGAATAACAAATACATCTTGGTGAAAAACAATAGTTCCAGGGTTTCAAATTAAATCTTTAAAAACTAAATCTTTTACACACTTATAAATTTTCAGAATTTTTAAAGGGGAAATTAGCTTTTATATATTGAAAAAAAATATATTTTAAAATTTTTATTATTTATTTAAAGATACACTTTAAAATTTCAAATTAGAACTTTCTCTTTCAGTCGGGATGAATGGGGACTGGATTTTACCCATATCCCTTGCCTTAAATAACTTCGAAAAGAGACACGAGAAATAAGTTTTTAGATATTTGCCAGCAAACAGTATTAGACTCTGACCCCTGAGAGAAGGGAAATAAATAATGTCAGCCATGTTTTACCAATTTATTGCTTAGAGACACTTTTCGTGCTTCAGTACAGATACAGGAACCCAGACAGAACCCAAGAGTCTTACTAAGTTAAAGAGAAAATACATCAGAGTATGGAGAGGCCGAGTAGGCTAGAATTTGCCGGCGAGATTACTGGAGAGGAAAATATAGGAAAAACGAGTTCCAGAGATTTTTATAGGGATCTCTTGAATCTTAGCTGAGAGATGATCTACACATAAGCATAAGTAAGAGGAAGACTACCTAAGGATCAGAAAAAGAACCACCACGAAGGTAGGGAAAATAATTCCTAGAAATCACACAGGGTTGGAAATTGTTCCTTTTCATACCAGCAAATGTGTAAAGACCATATAATACAAAGTTCACCAGAGAGAATTCTCAGAAGAGTATCACCTTAGTGAGACTACATTAGCCCTAGACTGAAGGCTGCTTTGGACACTGTTCTGATGACTTATTATTCACCCTGTTGGTGAAGGAGATGTTCTCCACCCTACATAATATGGGATGGCCAAACACATGGCACACAGTGATAACAGAAGATATTGGCAGCAATTTATTGTCTGCATATACTCACAGCTTGAGAAAAGACATTATATGCCATTCAGGGCCACATGGGGATTACACTAGAGAACAAAATAACCCAAGAGGGGCTTTGAGAGTCAAGCTTTGTAATAACAAGAGTTGTCCCTTAGTTTTTACAGGATGTTGCGGTTGGCTTGTTTGGATAATTCTGTGGGCTGGCAAGAAGGTGAAACATTTTAGGTTGAGGATCAAGTGCAGTGAAGCTGGTTCACCTCATAAAAGAACTAACCATGTGGGCAGCCTTTCCCAATGGTTGGAGGATGTATCTGATGGGAGCAGGAGAATTTACAGCTAGGCCTTTGGGCCTTGTGAAGCTCAAAAACATCAAGACAGCACTTGAACTTTTAGTTTTTACACTACAGACGCACTATAATAAAGTTTAAAAGAAGACTCAAAATGATCTAATTAATTATAAGTAACTTACCTGTTACTTACATATTACAAGTAACTTGCCAGAGCAAAATTCAACACAGTTGAAAGTAATATAATAAATACAGCAACTGATACTATAAAATCCACAATGTCTATTACCAATCAAAATTAAAATTAAAATTTTTCTGCAAATGAGTAGAAAAATATGACCCATAACTATTAAAAAATCAATAGACATTGATCCAGAAATAGCAGAGATGATGTTTAAGAAGATAGAACAAAACATAAAATGAGGAGAAAACTATAGAGATGATATCAACATCTCACATGGAACTTCTAGAGATGAAGAATACAATATCAGAAATGAAAAGTGCACCGTATGGAATTAAGAACACACTAGACACAGTAGAAGAAAAGATCAGTGAACTTAAAGATGTAGTAATAGAAACTAGCCACGTGAAGCACAGAGAAGAAAAATTAGATTATAAAAACAAAACAAAGAATCGGTGTCCAGTAGAACAATATCCAGTAGTTTAATACTGGTGTAATTGAAATTCTGGAGGAAAGTAATTAGGTGGGTGGGGAGTATCAAAAACATTTGAACAAAAAATGAGTAAACATTTTCCATATTTGGTAAAAAGTATAAACTCACTGATCTAGGATGCTTAATAAAAATAACTCAGAACACCATGCCAAATTACATCATAATCAAATTATAGAAAACCAAAGAATATTAGAAATCTTAGCAGTTAGAGAAAAAATCACTACAATGAAATATATCTAAGAACAACGGTAGAAACAGTGGAAGCCAGAAAACAGTAGATGAAGTACCATTTTCAAAGCTCTGGGGAAAAAAAAGGTCAATTTAAGATTCTTTAGCCAGTGGAAATATATTTCACTTACAAAAGCAAAATAAAACTTTTTTTCAAACTAGTAAAGTTGAAAGAATTTATTGCCATGAGACATGTACAATAAAAAATGTTTAAAAAATTTTAGGCAGGTGGAAAATAATATTGAAGGAAGTTTGGATTTAAACTAAGGAATAAAAAGACTCCAAAATAATAAATAGATGAAAGATGGATATCTTATCTTTTAATTCGTTTTTTAATCTCCCTAAAATGACTACTTAAAGCAAAAAAAAATAATAATGCATAGTGCAGTTTAAGTCATTCATGGAATAAAAGTATGATAAAAATAGCATGAAGGACAAAAAGGCGAAATACTTATTTGCTGTTTTATGGTTCTTAGAGTTAAAGGATTATATGAAAGTGGACTGTAATGTTGATGTATATTGTAAACTCTTAAAGCAATCACTAAACAAATAAAAAGAAGGTAATAAGTCAATAGTAGGAATTAACAGAATAAAAAAGCAGAAAAATAGATCAAATTGCAGATGAGATAAAGAGAAAACAAATGGCAAGATGATAGATTTAAATTCATAAATATTAATAATTATATTTAATGTAAGCGGCTTGAGGCGCCAATTAAAATGTAGATTGTTTTTTTTTTCCTTTAAAAGAAAGGCCTAACTATAAGCTAGCTATAAAAAATGGAATTTAAATAGAAAAGATAAAAGCATGGGAGAAGTTATACCACATCTAGGAAAACATATACCATTCTAAAGCTAATCAAAAGATAATGGAAGAATTTTACTTCTGGCTAAGGTGAAGAAACAAAGATACAATTTACATATGAAAAAATAAAAAACGTGTAGATAATATGAAGCAATAATTTTTAAAACGCTACACAAAAGGCTATACGAACAGTGATTTATGACAGTGATGAGAAACAAATGAGGTGAGTCCTGTGATTGCCTTAGCATGCTTTGAGAGAGTTCCTGGGCCATAAAAGAGAGAGGAAATTTTCAAATTTCTTGAGACATTAATTAACAAAGCTCATTCAAGAAAGAATAGGTAGTCTGAATATCCCTATATCTGTTAAAGAGATTGAAATAGTAGTTATAAAACTTCCTACAAAGAAAATCCAGGCTCAGATTGCTTACCTGGTGAGCTCTAACAAATATTTAAGGAAAAACAACATATTCACCCAAACTGCTCCAAAATTAATGAGTAAAGAATACTTTCCAACTTGTTCTATGAGGCCTCCATTAAACTGATACTAGAACCAGGCTAAGGCATTCTAGGAAACAAAGCTATTGATCAATATTTCTCATATTTTCACATCTATACAAAAATTTCAAACAAAATTTTAGTAAATCGAGTCCCCAAATATATAAATGGATAGTACATCACAACCAAGTGGAGTTTATCCCAAGAACATTAGGCTGCTTTAACAAAAAAGAAATCACAGAGTACTCATTATAGTACAAGCTAAAAAAGAAAAATCATATTGAAAACTTATCTCAACAAACACAGAACAAGCACTTGACAAAATTTTACATTTATTCCTGATAAAAATGTGCAGCAAAGAAAGCATATAAGAATATTCTCTCAATCTGAAAAGGAAATCTATAAAAACCTACAGCTAACATAATACTTGATGGTAAAAGAACACATTTGCTCTCTAAGGTCAGGAACAAGACCTAGAAGTCTGCTCTTCCTAAATCTATCATTAGGAGAAAGGGCTTCATCATGACAGAGCTGCTGCATATCTGGAGTGCAAGTTCTGTTTCGGCTTGAATGGTGTGGCAGATGAACAACAGTCACAAATTCTTTAACACTCCTACTATCAGGAGATGAGGTCTATTTTCCTTCTTGAATCTGGGCTGGCATAAGGCTGTTTTGACTAATAGAGAGCAGTGAAAGAAACTATGGTGCTTCTAGACTGTTTTTATGAGATCAATAGCTTCTGCTGCTCTGAAGTTCCCAGCCACAAAATAAGACGTCAGACTACACTGCTCGAGAGACCACATGGAAGAGTTTGAGAACATATGGAGAGAGACAGAGAGTTCGAGCTGAACCCAGACTTCCAGTGACTGTGGCAAGCCATCACGTGTGAGAGGAGAGCCATCTTAGACCTTTCAGCCTAGCCCATCCCAGCCACCAGATGAAAATCAGGGAGTCAGCGCCTTGTGGAGTAAAACACTAGCCCAGCTAAGTATGTTCAAATTTCCGATTCACAAAATGATAATGTATAATAAAATGATTATCATTTTAAGCCATTCAGTTTTGGAGTCATTTTTATGTAAATAAAAATAGCAGTAAATAATGGAAATAAATAAATATTCTGAATATTGGACTTGATTTTTTCTTATAGAATAGTTTATGCCAGTTTCCTTGATCTCTCTATTCCCAAAGATGGTTAGTTCCCTTCAAATTACATCACCAAAGCCATTCCTGCAATATTTAAAGTCCTGTCTTCTGAATACCAGTTTCCAGTCTCCTTTAGCTGGCCCATCACATTCTTCTTGAGTCCTGCTTATTTATATATGTTCATCCTTTCCTGGCTTGCTTTGTACAGTGGCCTGTCTTTATAAAGTATGCATGACTTTTTTGGTGTATGGATCTCTTTCTGTGATTGTGTTACAATATGAATCTTTTTATATCAGCTTCTCATTACCTATGTGGAATGTGTGTGTTTCTCACTGTTGATACCTTTCCACCCGATCTTTATCTTTGTGTATGGTTCAGTTTTTGCATGCTTAATTAGCTTTCCACCTTTCCTTTTCTGTTTCTGCCTCTTTCTACTTGTACTCACTCTAAGTGAGTGAGAGGTACAAGTAGAAAGTACGTCGTAGTGAATTAGAGTACAGACCCTGGAGCCAGATCTCATCTCTGTCACATATTTTGTGATGACCTTTGACAAATTTCTTAATATGTCATTGTTACAATTTTTCCATCTGAAATATGAAGAAAATAATAGTACCTAACTCATAGGATTATTGGGTGGCTAATACATACATACACACATACATGTATATAATTTATATGTACATGTGTATAAGTATACACATGTGTGTGTATACAGACAATACTTGGTCTGCAATTAGCACTCTCTGAGCATTAGGCATTGTTATGTTTGGATTCCCACTGGGTTACCTTTTCTCCATTCCCTGTCCCTTTCTCTTTTCCTTCTCTATTCTCACTTTTCTCTGGAAAATAACTGAAGTGAAAATTATTTTTGAAGTAAATCAGTAGAAGTCAACATTCCCATGATTAATTTTCTAATAACCTTTAAACTTGTATGGATATTGACTTATCTTTTCTCTCTCTTGAGGTACAAAGACTGAATATATAAGAGTATTCTTTATCCAGGCTACATTTAGGAAGGAATTTCACCCTTTTTTTCTGGGTAGGAGTGGCACATCTGACAGATGACATTCCTGTGAAGAACTGTTCTGTGGGTGGACTTGGAGCCCTATGCAATTTCTGACAGAACATCTCCAAGTTCATAATTTTCTCTTCTTTTCAAGACAGCGTATTGTCTTAGGCCAGGTTTCTCAGAAGCATACAAACCCCCAGACATGTGATTTGTAAAGGAAGTGTTCACAAGAGACACCAGGAAGGGAGTTGGGTTAGCGGATCAGGAAAGCAACAGAAGCCGGGGAGAAGCCTGGTGTTGTACAAAACATCAGATTCTCTGGGATGTCAAACTCACCTCAGCACCTGTCCTGATTGGAGGGGAAAAGAGCTGAGCATTCATATTTCTGTGTCACTAAGTAATTGGCCACGAGCTGAGGGTGTGGGAGGTATGTAAGTTCAGGCACTTTCAGCTCCTTTGCTCTAAGTCTGTGGGCAAAACAGCTTCAGTTTTTCTCAGGCAGTTTTCGTAAGAGTCTCTGGTAAAGGCATAGGGTAGGTCCTTGGGCGAGAGGATCCACGGAGATCACAGCAAAACACTGAGAGTGTCCCCGGCCCTATACATATCAAAATGTATGATATGTATTTTAGGAATAAAATTTGGAGCAAGAATGACAATATTTTAGGAATAAGATTTGAATTGGTTCAAATTTACTTTTAAAAACAAGTCGATCATAATCATTGGTGCTTTAGAACATTGCAGGTGGTATCTTCCACATCTAGTTGTTATACCTCTTGTGTCATGAGAACAGAATAACTAGCTTAGACACTAGTTCCCTTTTTTTTTTAGAATAGTAATTATAGCATATCTGTGCCTTAATTCAAACTCATTTTTCTTATATTACAATTGTACGTACAAGTTAGCACAAGTAATAACGATGTAAGAAAGAGAAGAGATTTCACTTCAAAGTTAACTTATATCAGAGGTTCATTAACATTTACAGATCAATGAGACTTCTAAATGAGGCAGCAAATAGCTAACTTCTGTTT
Source organism: Pteropus medius (assembly GCF_902729225.1). Lineage (NCBI taxonomy): Eukaryota > Metazoa > Chordata > Mammalia > Chiroptera > Pteropodidae > Pteropus > Pteropus medius. The sequence continues at coordinate 20,692 of NW_024340700.1, read as the reverse complement.
TGGGTGGTTTGACATGATCTGGGCCACCAAGAAATAATGGGAGTTAAGAGAGGGGCCATCTCTTACTGATTTTCTGATTTCAGAGGTGCCACATGGACACAATTCACTCCTAGGCTCTGAAAAACCTTTCCCTGACTCATCTCTGAGGCACAGAAAGGACCAAGTAGAGAGAGGAGAGGAGAGGAGAGGATAGGAGAGGAGAGGAGAGGAGAGGAGAGGAGAGGAAAGAAAGAGAAGAGAGAATTTCAAGGTTAAGAAGGAAATCAGGCTGAAAGTATTTTATGGAACATATTAGAGGAGCCAACTCTAGAAATCAACTGATAGTGAAACTTGAGCATGTAGAGATAAAAAAAGAAAGAAAAAAGACTACTCTGAAAATAATAACGAGGGTCTTTAAATAAGAGAGACACAAATCCCAATTTAGGTGGCTTGATAAAAACTATCACAGGCATGGAGGAGTTTATAAGGATTCCAGATTGAAGCAGTACAGATGCTATATATCCTCATCTGCACTTGGTAAAGGGGTCTCATAAGCCCCTTAGTAAAAAAGAACTAAAAGTCTATTTTATAACTCTATTATATTGATATATCAGAACCCCATATAAATATATATGTATATATTTAATTGTGATAAAGTATATGAGAGTGTGAGTGTACATATATACGTATGTGTGAACTGCAAGAGATTTTTATGGAAAGAGACATGCCCAGGACAGAGCGCCACAAGCGCCTTAATTCTATTTTTAACAGGTACTCATATCCACAAATCGAAGAAAAATTATAATATACGTGCATGAAAGAAACCCCAAGTCAAACGAAGGAACACTTTATTGCTATTTGGGGTTGTCTCCAAATTCCCATGGAGGGCTCCAGCAGGCGGGACTCGCCTCGGCCATACACTGATTCTATTGACTGGGCTACTTGGGCCTAAGAGGCCTAGAACCAAACTCCAGTGGAAGGCTTACTTGCTTTCTTTGCTTCTACTCCAAAAATTTAAATAGAAATTCTGAATGTTAGCACTCTCTGAAGCAAGTAAAGCACACCATTTAGCAACAAACAGTGGAAAAAAAGCATAAAAAACGAAAGAAGTGTTTGGCTCAAGGCACAAGGCAGAGCTGGATTCCCTTCCCCTGTGTTTTTTGGATTGGCTGGGAGAGGAGCCCAAGGGAGCTTCCTTGGCTCTTATTATGCAGCTGGGTGGAAGAACTAGCCAGGGTTATGCAACATACACCAGATAAAAGCCTAGCTCAGTTATATGAGGCCAGGAATATAAAGTGTCTGAAAATTGTTTTCTTTCTATAAAACTAAACAAAATTAACTTCTCTCTTAATCAAGAACATCCTTTGTTCTCATAGAGAAATAAAAAATAATCCCTTAAATGAATTTTATTTTCATATTATTTCTGAAGAATTATTAAAATTCAAAAACATGTTCGGAAACATCTTTTTTTTTTTTTTTTTTTTTTTGCCTCTTATTCTGCTATTGGAAGTGGTATTTAGGACTTTCAAAGCTTTAGTATGTCAGCTCCAAGTCTAGCAGAACTCTGTTGAGTTTATTTGCTCAGTAGCATTCCTCTTTCTTCATGTACAGCTCCCATGCATGCCCGTTTTCATCTACCTGATTCAGTTAGGGGCTGATAGTAATTGGTCCATGGATGAGAATATTCCACAAACTGGGCAAACTGGAGTCCCTTTCCAGAAACTGAATCGCTTTCTATCACTTCTCTGGTCAGGAACCTTGATTGAGTGGTCGAGAGACATTCCACCATATTGGGAATCCAAGAAAATAAAGCTGACTCCCCTCACTGCCCAAAATAGAAGTGAGGAGTACAGAGAATGTGATGAGACTATTACTATATATAGAAGATCCCTTCAACATCTGTTATTCCAAAGTCTTTGTTTCATAATTTTATAAGTTCTGAGCAGTAGACAAATATCTTTCCAAAAAAATCTTCTCTCGTTGCTTCAGCTAGCTCAAGGTGGGCTTCTGTCACATAGATCTGATATAGTCCTAATACACCAAGACTTTCATTTGTTCTCTCTCTCTTTCTCTGTCTTAAAAACAACAACAACAAAAACATTTTAAAAATACTATACCAATTCTAACTGGGGCTTCAACTTAAAATTCTATATCAGGAACTCTAGTGGTTGAGGCTGGCCCATGTAAAGAATCCCTTTGTCTAAACTGAATTAGCCTGAGAGGTCAGACAAAACTGGCCGAAAGTTGTGGATTTGGCCTACTCCACTCAAATTCACTTCCTGGCTTTTACCCCATGGCAGAGGCTGTTAGTTGCTTATTTCCATTTCCATTCTCCTTTTCTTCCATATAATGGAAACCTTGGATTTCAGTTGGAAATATGGCTGCCTGGAATAAAGGCTCCATTTTCTAATCTTCCTCGCAGCTAGATATGGCCCTATTTCTGGTCAATGAGATGCATGGCAGGTAAGCAGAAGGGTTTTTGTGTTTTGTTTTTTATATAGCTTCCTTACTAATCAACTGGCATATACTCTTTGCCCCTTTGTTCCTTCAAGGCTTCTTCTTCTTCAGCTGGCTGTGATGTAATCCAATTGGGACTTGACCAGTTTTCTTGGACCATGAGGTAAAAATTATGAGCCGAGGTTGATGGAAACAGAGTTTATGACATCATGTAGCCCCTTACTAACCCTGAAAGACATATCTTCAGGCTTTTTTTTCCACGTGAGGACAAAACTAGACTAGAGCAGTATTTCTTTACTGTGAGTGGAACTTAAGGTAGGCTTATGAAAGAGGTTTTACTTCTCCCTAAGGCCAACATATTTATGTTTATGTGTAGTAAAAACTACTGAATTCTCATTTCATAAATGAATTCAGTCATTCTCAACAAACATTAATCTCTTAATATTATTGTTCAGTGTCATTTTCTTAAAATGTTATCTGAATAATGCTAAAAGCCTTTCAATGACTGAAAACTCTTACCATAATTAGCAAAGATGTCTGTTTGTTTCCTCATTTGCTTGGGGTTTTTATGAGTTTGTTTTATTCTCTCAGGACTAACTATAAGGTCTGTGAAGGTGGAGACCTTGCCGATCTTATCATGTCACCAGTACCTAGCACTGTGTTTAACATATAGTAGATAGTCAACAAATGGTTTTGTTAAATGTATAACAGAGATGGATGGATGAGGGAAAAATTCATAAATTTGAGAAATGTTTGGCGTAACACTGTTCTATAATGCACTTAGATTGACTTGATTATTACAGTTAAGATTCCGGTGTGTGAAAAATTTAAACCAAGTAACGCTTTTCATAAATTTTATTTTAATTGTTTTATATATGGGGTATGGGTATCATGGTATGCTACATACAACAAGCAAAATTCTAAGATGACCTCCAGTGTCCCATGACCTTGTATAGCCTCCACTCCATGAGTGTAGGTAAAACTATAAAAATGGTGGTATAGCACTTGTGATTAGGAACCTTTCTCAAAATGAAGATTATCCTCACTTAGCTTGACTTAATTGAGTGCTTGAAAGAGATAAGAAGCATCAGAAAATACACTCCTGCTGGTCTACAAGAAAACAGACATCTGTATTGCAACTTGGCTATGGGAGTCACATGGCAAGGAACTGCAGGTGGCCCTGGTCACCAGCCAAGACCCAGAAAGAAAATGGGTACAACTGCAGGAAGTCAAATTCTTCCAACAATCTGAGTAAGCTTGGAAGAGAACCCTGAGCTCCAAATGAGAACAGCCTCATGACCAGCACCTTAATTGCAGGTTTGTGAGAACCTGAGCAGAGGATCCAGTTAAGCCACACTCAGACGCTTGACCCAGGGAGAATTTGTGTTGTTTTAAGCCTCTAGGTTTGTAGCAATATTGTTATACAGCCATCGAAAACTAATGAAAACACTTTGGCATATATTATTTTATTCTTATAGCAATATATAAATCACATTTTATTTTGGTGGTCACGGATAATGAAACTGATTCCAGAGAGGCTAAACAATTTGCCAATGCCTACCCACCTAGTAAGTGTATAGAATAATAGGGAGAGTTTTAGAAAGGTCATTTAGGGGTGGAAATACTTACGCTACATGTGCAAGTGATGGAATAGACTGAGAACTGAGGCTGCAAATGCCTCCACAAGGTGGTATGATTGCTTCTACACAGCTGACAACATTGAATACCTTAATTCTAATCAAAGTATAATTACCTAAGTCAAATCTTTTCAACTTTTAATGACTTAGAGACCAACTATTTCAGCTCTGTCAGTGCTTTTTAGGTTACTTATTTGTACTGTTGGCTTTCTATGCCTATTTTCATTTTTCCACTTTTTATTGGACGTATTCTTATTGAAATCTCTCTCAAATGCTATATGACATGAGGTATAATAGGAAGAAAGAAAGGAGGGAAGGGAGGAAGGACAGTAGGAAGGGAGAAAGGGAAGGAGGGACAAAAAGAGAGAGAAGCAGAGGTAGAGAGAGGAAGTGAAAGAAAGTAAAGATGAAAGGAAGGAAAAATAAACAGAAAGAAAAGAAAGACAAAAACTACGAAATAATGCCTTGCAACTGAGGAAACTATGACTCAGAGTGGTTAAATGTTTTGCCCAAAGTCGCTCAGTTTATGAAATATAATGTGTAGTTCTCAAATCTTCTAGTTTTAAAATGTATATACTTTTCCCCCCAGACTCACATATTTAATTCTCTTAATTCTAGGGTTTTCTATTTTTATAGCAATGTGTATTTCCACTCAGAAAAATCATGAGGTAAGTACCCATTTCACCTACTCACAACGAAAGAGTCACTAGTGTCCCTCTGTTACCAATTAAACTTTGTAGTAGATTTGGGTCTTTTTGCATTGCTAATAGGAAGGGGTTGATTAAGAGGTTGAATAAAGATGTGAGCTTTAATCTACACATGCTCCAGAAATCACACTTTAACTTCAAGATAATAGCAAGGCCTTGAAAATGTAAGGAGTCAAAGAGGAACCAAGAAAAAATTAAATTTTAGAAAGGAGAAAAGAGTAATAAAGTTGAAGGTAATAGAACAAGAAGAGAAAAGAGGAAGAAGAGGAAAGGAGGGTTATAAAACGAAATAAATAATAGATTTTTCTAAATAAATCATAAAATCCATTCTGGCATTTATATTGTATTTTTGCAATTCTTAAACAGTTCCTGTTTGTGACTCATTTATTATGGGCGCAGTTTGGATTGTACTATTCTTTGGACCATATGGAATTTCAGAGCATCTAGAACACACTGATCCATCCAGCTTGTCATTTCATCATACAATTTGAGATGTGATTGCTTTGTTCAGATTACTTTTTTTCCATGGAGCACGATATTTTTTCAAAGCTTTGATATATAATAGCAATTATTGATCATTGAGGAGAAAGGTTGCTTGAAGAGAAAAATAAATACTCAGACCTGACCTGTAGTTTTCACCATCACAGTTAATAGCTACTCCATCTTCTAGTGTCTCAGACCAAAAATATTAAAGCCATACTTAAATCCTTTGTTTCTTTCACACCCTGCTTATAACCTATGAGCAAATCTGGTGGCTTTGTCTTCAAAATAATTCCAGGATCTGACCATCTATCACCAACCAGCTCCACCGCTACCATCCTATTCTAAGATATCACCTTTTTTCACCTGTTCCCTTTGCTCTTTGTCCCCTCAAATCTATTCTAAACTTAGAAGCTAGAGTGATTCTGTTGAAATATTAGTCAGATGATGGTACTTCTCTGCCTCCAATAGCTCCCCATCTTTCCCAGAACAAAATTCCAAACTCATTCAAATGTCACCTTCCTGAAATCTGTCTACTCTATTTAAAATTGTCAACTGCCATCTCATCCTCCTCTAGAATAAAGCTTCACAAGCACAGGGATTTTGTGTATGTATGGGTGTCTACTTTATTTACTGATTTTCCCTGAATAATATTTGTTGAAGAAATAAATAAATGATTATTGATTTGAACCTCCTCTTAAGGAGTACAGCATGAACACTTTTATTAACTTCAGTTGATTTAAAAATTTCTACTGATGTTTAGGTATTATTTCATTATCCCAATAAAGAAGTTATCAGCACTAAGATGAAACAGAATATGGCCTGTTGAGGAAATACAATTAAAAGGTTATTACTGGAATGTAGCAAAGAAAATATCTGTGAAAAATGAGGATGGAGAAATAGACAGAGAACAGACAATGACTTCTTTATGTTCTGCTAAGACATTTGGATTTTATCCTGGAAGACATATATTATGACCAATGTCAATATTCAAGGAATTTTGAGCTCATCAAGGAAAAAATATGCCCATGAGAGATAGTAACACATGGCAAACTTTATTGGGCATTGCTTGGACAGTGTTGCTTGACAGTGGAAGTCCCTGACAGTATGAGAGTGTCCAGAGGCTTCCAGGCAAAGAGGCCCGTAAGTACTTACTTGTATAGCAAGTTTTTAATAAATGATAGTTGTTACTAAATTTGATAAAGCAATGGAGAACAGTGAGGGAATTTTGGATTGAGAGGATACCTGGCAACAGTATGGATGATGAGTATGGCTCCAATGACTTTTTGGCATACATAATGAAAAACATCTTGTAGAAAACACAGAAAGCCAAATGTATGACAGTGATCATGGAATAATAATTAGAACAAAACAATTAATTTAAGGAATACTAAGAAAAAACATCACAGGTCTTAATCACTAGATAAAAATGAAGGTTGAATCCAATTACTGACTTGAGAAAATGGATAGGAAATTGTAGTTTGCCAAGATAGAAAAAACAGGAGACAAGTAATTTAAAGGTAGAAGGAAGATGGTCAATTCAATTTGGAACATAAGTTTAAAATGCTATAGAACATCCAAGTCAAGAAGCTGCGTGTGTTTGTTTTTCTTGAATTATCCATTAGCTACATGGATCTGGAGTGGACCAGGGTTGGAGATTTAGATGTTGGAGTTTTAATGTTAAACAGTAGTTAAAATTCTGTAAATGAATGAGATTGTTCTCTATGGAAGATAAAGGAGAAAAATCAAGAGTTGGTGATGTCATAACAATCATGAGGAAAAGAATTTCAAGAAGGTGATAAATAATATCATAAGTAGTAGAGAGGTCCTGTAAGATAAAGACTGGAGGTTTTTTTTGTTTGTTTTTTTTTAGCAACTAGAAAGACATGTGTAAGATGTGATTTCATGTAGGTAAAGAAGTAAAGAAGTGGTCGAGACAGTCTTAGGAAATGGGACAGTGGAGGTAAGTACACATTGCTCTTTGGAGACAACATGGCTCCAAGAGGAAAAGGATAAGTAAGGTGATCACTAGAAGAAAGTAAAGAGACAAGATGGGAGATGCTGAAAGAAAAAGAGAAGCTAAAGATACAGAGAGGAGATATACTTGATTTAACTAAGATTTCCAAAGAAATGGACAGATGTGATTCAAAAAACAGATGAAAAGATTAATATTTGAAATGCAGGACAGCCACTTAGTTAAAATAAAAAAAAAGAGGTAAGCCTGGCTCTAATTATATTTATATATATATTTTTTTGTGTTGTAGGGAGAGATAGGAAGTGGAGAACATTCTTGCATAATGGTCTCTGTATTTTCTCTAAAATAGAGTCCATTTTCTAAGAGTAATGGAGAAAATCAGAGTGGTGAAGGTCTGAAAATATTATTGTGGGGAATAAGAGAGGAAATGGACTAAGGAAAGTCAGAAGTTTTACTGTGTAGTGTTAATAGCTCAACTGATGTGGGAGACCATGAATTTGTTGTGGCATCAATCCATGTGGTTGTGGCATTTGTTTTCAGCAGTGCTTGGCAGCCAAATACGAGACTGGAAAAGACACTCCTAGTTGATCCAGGGCTAGAATTTTGCTAATTAGGTGCAAAAGAAGTATAAAGGGCAAGGGCACTGATTGTTATGGCAAAATTTTTTTAAGTAGTAAGTCATGAAGTTTAGGTGGACCAACGTTGATAACAATTATTTTTAGTGCCTACTCATAGTAAAGAGCAATACTATGTGTTTTACATAATTTATCTCTAATCCTCACATCAAATGTGTGAGGTGGGTATTACTACTTTCATTTATGAATGTGGAAAATGAAACTCAGCTGAATAATTTAAAGAAATCAGGAAGAAGATGAGAGATTAAGATAAACTGAAGGACCAAGGTTTAGAATTCTTAATAAGACTGAAGAATATTGTTTGTGACCCACAGGTTGAAGGAACAGAAATTTAGGAGATTTAGCAGAAAATTAGAAAATCACCACCAAGTATAGTGACCCAGAAATTATAGGAAAAATGATGGATGTGGTGTGGTTCAGGGTATCTATACAGAGCTATATGGACATTGAGATTGGAGTGTTGGATATACTGTCTGCACAGAAGTTGCAGCCATCCAAGATGCAGTAGAAATAGCAGTGAAAATCTGACCTTATGATTGGTCTGCTCAAGGCTTTGATAAGCATGTGGGGAATGAGTACGGAGTCAGAAAACAGCAATTCCATGTAAGTGTAAAGCATGCTGTTGCTAGATGTCCTGAGTTTTAAGGCCAAGTTAAGATTTAAATACAGTGACAGGAAATCTCATTCTTTTGGGTCTTCTTCCTCCATGCACATTCCTCTCATTCTTGGTTATTCCCCCTGAAAATTGGATCTTTTCCCTGTTTAATCTGTGTTGCTTCAAGTCTGATTTATCCATTCCTCACTTCCATCTCTCCCAATCCCACACCAAGAAGTTATCATATTACCAAACTCTTTGTAAATTGAGCTCTCCATTTCCTTGCTTTAGCTAAAATTTGAATAATTCTCTCAAAGACAGGGATGGATTAGAAAGGGGAGTCGGTGTTTAATTAGGCAAATGCATCCTCTCCTTTCCTGTGAAAATCCCACCTCATGTTCTGTGACTCATTGGCCTCACATTCGCCCACAGAGCTCAGAGGTAAACTTGAGAGAACAGTGAGCAACCGTCACTTTTCAAGATCCGAAACTAACTGATATTGAGATTTTAATATGGGCCTTTGAAGAAATTCTAGCCCAGATATGCAGACATCCAGATTAGCTAGTTCCAAGGGCCTGACCTTGAGGTGTGACTAGTAGCAGCACAGGGGAAGACAAGCTGTCCCTAGCACCATTGCTTTATTAGCTCCCTTAGGCACCCGCTCAGACTCTTAGCTCCTCTTAAGCTCATAGTCAATGAACACCACTAAGAGTTGATCTTTTTCTATTCCAATGGTTATTAATTCTCTTGTCCCTGTGTAGCTTGTTGTACTTTAATGTAGACCTATCTTATCGATTTTATCATTTGTGTCCTAGCCTATCATACCAGTCTATTTGGCTGTTTTACAATTTTTATTTTCTCATCCAAAGTATCAGTTATTTCTTTAAGCATTGTCTTTTTGTTTTTTTTTTTTAATTTAAATAAGCATGCTCTCTTCAGCTTCATCTAAGCCATTGAAAGGAAGTAACAGTAAAGGATGAAGGACAAAGACTTGGGTGCACTATTATAGAACCTGCAGGTTGACGTAGATAATTTAATCAATATTCCTTACATGAACTTGCTCAGCTGAATATAGATCCATCTACTTGTAGCTTCTATAAATCTTATTCATGAAAATATCCAGAGAAACTCAAATCCTTGATTAAATTCAAGATACAGTCTATATAATTTCTCTTATTTATTACTTTAAAACATGTTAAAAAAAAAAACAAAAAACCTTCTCAAACCAAAGAATTAAGACAAGAAAGTGTGATTTGTGAGGCAGAGCTTGATGTCTTATTGCGGTGATGATTCCAGGTGCCTGTACAGTCTCTTCTGATGGTAAAATCTGGTCTTCTTGCTTCTACATCAATAACTTAATATTAGTTTTATAATTTTGTTAGATATAAATATGAAACTTTAGTGGTCTTCAGAATCTACATTTATTCCTCAGGGCAGGCCCTGTTATTTAGTCAAAAAAAAAAAGTTTTGAAAATAATTTTTAAAAATGAGTAGTTTTGAGGGGGGTGGTAAAACAAAGTTGATTTTTTTTTTTTTAAAGGATGTACAATAGATGTAAGAAAATTGCTTGGTTTTCTGATCTTTATATAATAGATGTTATGACTTAGAATCTGACCGGAAAGCAAGCCTCTCCCTCTCTCTGTCTCTCTCTCTCTCTCCCCGCTCTTTATTTAGGAGAAACTGTAAAGATACATTTGATTTCTACTGGTTATCTGAGTTTCTATCAGACAGAAAGCTAGAATTCTATATTTATTGTTGGATCTATACTATAAGCATTACATTAGCTTTCTTTTTTTAGATATCAAACAAGTTAATGAAGACAGTTTAACCCCACTTTTGCTAAATGTGCTAAGCCAAAATGCTTCCTATCAGCAAATGAGCACATTAATAAAACATTTAATTTTTAATTGAATGGCTTAACCTGTGCCAATATGTGAAAGACAGAGTTCTAAATCGTAACAAAATATAATAGTTTTCATTAAATAAGATTGCCTGTAGTGGCCTGCTGATGCATGTATTTGAAAAAAAGAAAGCAAACATGGAGCAAAAAATTTATGTTTCATATAAAATATACTAAGTCAAAATTTTACAGTAGGTAGTGATAAGTTGACTTGAACAGTTTTACTTCTTGTCAATGATTTGTATTCATAATTCAAACACTGACTTACAACTTGATTGAGGAGATAAAGCATCCTTAAATTGATAATATTATTATACTCTAAATTAAATATATACTTTATATTTTATAGTATTTTACATTTTTAAAAGGACTCATCAGACCTTTTGAGCCACACTTCTTTTGCTCAGGCCCACTTCCATGTCTGGAAGTGTACTTTCCTTTCTAATAAAACTTTTCTTTTCTACTGTAAAAAAAATAAATAAAAAATAAATAAATAAATGGACTCATCCATTTTTAATTTCATTAGTAATTTATTTATAAAGTAACATACAAAATGAAATTGATATATAGTATATATAAGTTTTGGGCAAAAAGTCATATTGACATTATTGCCTAAAAGTTGAGAAACTTGAAGTAGATGCTAAGGAGGGCAGTAACAGAGATTGATTTCTGATGGAAAAAACTGTTAAGGTGAAATAGCATTACCAAAGGCGTTTTTATAGAAAAGGAGTCAGACAAATAAAGGAGAAGGCAAAAATAATTATCTTGCTGAGAATTATGAAGCGATATGAGGATTTAAGAGAGATTTGGAAGATGTGTTGGAGATGAGGCAGGCTAAAATAGAAATATGGTTTGAACTGATATTTGTCCACCATGCTTAATACAATATTTTTATTTGTACTTTTTGTTTCACTACAGGTTAGCATAATTCTACTCCTTGTCTGTTAAGCTGGCAAATTTCTTTTTCTCATTTGTTTTCTTAGGTTACCACGCTCTCTTTCTTCATGAACTGACCCAAGTAAACCACACTTTGACTCTGCTTTGAGTTCACCTTTTCTCATTCAGCAGGCAAAGAAGGAGCTTCCCCATTGCATTACCTACATTCTGTATCTATAATTCCCACACTGAGATCTTCCTGGCAACTTTTCTGAAACATGTTCTGAACGATGACCAGATTGGCAGATCCCAGGAATGTGGGGTCTTTAGATGGACCGATTTTGTTATGTGCACTTGACATAATTGCACTTCTTAAATCCCCTCTGCCAACGTTTGTATGCTATCACTTTCTTTGTTATTTATTTAACTTTCAGTCTGCCTTTCTCAGTTTCTTTTAAAATTTCTTTTTTCTCTACTCGCTCTTTAAATATTATTAAATATTTTTTCTTTTTTCTTCTCTTACTACAGTAGTCTCCTCAAGCCTACTGACTCATGCCCTCTGATTAATTTATTAGGTGATTATTCCTGAATCAATATCTCCACATTTCATACATTTCAATCAGGGACAGACCTATATTTCAGCATCCCATGAGTTCATCTCCATTAAATGTCTCTCACATCTCCAAATCGACAAAGCAAACAAGCAATCTCACTCTTGCCTGTGGTGGATTCTCTGACTTGCCAAGACAAGTGTGAGATCCACTTTGCTCATCAGCTTTCTCCTCCTGGTCATCATGTTTTGTCTGCCTCCAGATGATTTCTGATATCTATTCCCTCCTTTCCTTCACCTTTCTCTTTGCATTGATTCAGGATCTATTCATTTTGCCATTGAGTAATGCAATTTTATACTCCTATACTTAAAATTGCTGCTCATCTGAGTCTTCTTTCCTTCATTAAAAAATAAAAATAAAAAATCCGTTGTTTTATTGCCACCAAAGACATCTTTGTGAGGCCAATAGGATCATTTCATTGCTCTTAAAACCCTTAACAGACTCATCACTGTATTTAAGATAAAGTCCAAAGTCTTTCACGTAGCACTATTTGTGTGTGTGTGTCATCTGTCCCCTTCTCACGTACCTCCCAAATCTCTTGCTACCAAACACAAAATCTACTTGGAGTTCCCGAAACAGCATATGCTCTTTTATTCCAGATTTCCCTCATGGACAGTGATGCCATCACTCCGCTCCTACTTTGTTTCACTGGCAAAGAACTATTCATGCTTGAAGACTTAGCTTAGGTTACCAACCACTCACACTCGCCTGACCGTGCTCTCAAGCCCGAGACAGGGGCTCGTTCCTCTTGTCCCCCATACCACCAGGCACATACTTAGGTAAAATATGTTAATAGCACTTGGGTATCTTACGTGTTTCTTCTACTAGGAAGATTCAGAGATAAGGATTTTGTCTTACGGATTTGTATCAGTAGTATCAAACATGTTGCCTGGCAAACAGTAGGTATATGATAAATACTCACAAAATTGAATATTATAGGAAGATTAATTATTGAGGGGTATATAAATATGTTATATACCTGTGTGTATACATGTGTTTGAGTATATATGTATGTGTATGTGTGTGTGAGTGTGTGTGTTATAAACTGCAATTTGGAAATTCTGAATATTTTAAACAAGGCACATGTAAAATCTGATGATAGCAACAATTTACAGAACACCCACCATGCGCCTGGCATGCCATATACTTTATTTTCTTTAATCCTTACAGCAACTCTATACAGTCTGTAATCGCCTGTATATTCATTCTATTTAAGAGGATACTGAGAATCAAATAACTTATTTTTCCAAGACTGCACAGTTAGTCAGTGGTTGAGGGATTTAAATGCAAGTCCTCCTGTCTCCAAAACTTATGCTCTTTTTACTAACCGTCACTCTATGGGATGATCCCAGACTTATGTCTCAGTGTTCTCCAATGATTCTGTCTAATTATGCATCTTAGTTGTTTCTTCTTAAGCGCAGTTGGATTGTTTCGTGATGCAGTCAAATGGCGATCTACTGACTGGGAGGGGAACAGGAGCCAGCGCTCACAGAAGAGAGAAGTGCAGGAGACTGAGGAAGGGATATGCGTAAGTGGTTAGCACTGTCCTCCCATGTTCGTATGTTCGTTCTCTCTCTTCCTTTTCGTTGAGTTATGTGGCTGAATATGTTTTATTTTGTCATACTTAGAAGCTTGTAATATGAAAAAATGCTCTTTTTGAAACTTGTAATATTAATAAATTTTTGTTTTTGTTTGATGAATTTTTGTTGAAAGAGAGGACATAGTTAATCACTGAAACTGAGGATGATTCTTTTAAATTTATTATGACTTGCAGCTTGGGTAAATTTGACCTATTTCCAATCTTTGCAATATTTCCAAACTTTGTTATATGTGATGAACATTTTAGAATTTAGAACATCCTTTATGCAGCCTGGCTACAACTGGGATTTTGATTAATCAGAAAAAAAAAAAAGAGAGAGAGATAATGAAATGACTGTTATTTTTAAAAGAACCTTTTTTTTTTTTTTTTTTAAAGAAAACTGGTTCTCTATTTTCATTATATATAGTTAGGACATATGTGAGAAATACAATAAATATATGTCATAAGGACCAGACTGTTAGCAGATGAGACAATATCTCAGACAATATCTCAGTCAAATACTATTCCCTATGGAAAGAGAAATAAGTCCACTTAAAAAAAAAAAAAACCACTTACAAGAGATTAAATACCTTTACATACTTATTTGGTTAAATTAGGAGTATTTATTAGCCCACTAGTAATTAACAGGTTTCATTTTGTTTCATTTAAAAAAATTAAAATTTATGAACCAGGAACAAGAAATAACTGAGTACATATAAGTTTGGAATAATTTAGCTGATTATTATCATTATTTACTACAAATTAGTTATAAAGATTTTTTTTAGGAGGTATTAGTTTAGTTACAAATGATAAAAGATTCTAATGCTTTTGTTTCTTTGATATTGGACATGTTGTAGAAACAAGACTGGCAAGAAACCAAGCACCACTCTGAGAGATGGAGAACTCAGGTTTATTACGCTGGTGGTCCCAGAAGAGCTAACGCTCTGAAGATCTGGGCCCTGAGCTCAGGGGTAACCTTACTTTTATTGGGCTTAACAAGCAAAGACAATACATCTGTTCTTAACAAGCAAAGGCAATATATCTGTTATCTAGACAGAACAAGCAAAGGGGAGGATGAGTCTTCAGTTGATCTTGAGGTCACCCGTCCCTTTGCCCTATGTGGCAAGCATGTCTACAGATTTCAATGTTGGTCATTTGAGTGGAAAATTTCTCTTCATTCCCCACTTTTGGTGCCCTTTAAATTCTTATAGGGCATCAACCTCCTGATCTTCTTGTCCTAGAGGCTGGTATAAGGATGATCCAGATGTCGCGACCATCTGTAACTTTATGGACTCTAGGAATGAGCATGAGGAGAGGACCTGCAAGTGGGAGAAGCCAGGATCCCCAACTTCATATTCTGGACCAAGACTCCCCTGACCCATTCAATTGTTGGCGGATTAAGGCATACTCCTTCTAGGATAGTATATTCTCAGTGTCTTTGCAGGCAGACCCAGAAACCCCCTAACTAATTTCCCTGCCTAACTCCTTTTTAAGAGCCCCTTTATTATTAGTGTGGATGTTGAGGGACGGGATGTTGAGGGATGCTGAGAAGGGTCATAGTACCTGCCTACTGTGGTTTCATGGAGCTTTTTCCCTTTCTGTCTTAATCAGGACAGAGTCTTGGGTTCCCTGCTGAAGTGCTGCCTCAGTTCCTAGACAAGGAACTTCCTTCTCTGCCCTGTCCCAGTTATTGGACGCCTTAAAAGTATCAGAAAATTGGTTAAGGCAACATAAAACACAGAATTTATTTTGATTAAGCATGGAATCCTTGTTTTCTCCTCAGAAACATTTCATTAGCTTAATCACATAAAATTTCCTGTCAGAATTTCTCTTCACAAACCTTCTACCACTTTCCTCATTCGTTCAGTTTGCCTCTTCCCACTCATTCAGAAATAACTAACTTTAAGACAAACACCTTTCCTTCAATACCCTTCAAAATAAATCTCCATGCTTTATACCTTCTGTTACCAAATACATTTTCCTTTCCATCATAATTAGAATTCTTAACTGAACCACCATATAACATATAACAAAGGCAAATATAGATCAGAGGTCATGCATATACTCATATTTCCCCATCATCAGTATTTGTAACTTTCCTGAGGGTACATATCTAGTTTCCTCATGGGGTGATGAAATAGATGGGGTCCCAAGAGAACTCGTTTCCCTCTCAGAGTCCTGGGGTGAAGGGGGAGAAAATTCCTGATTACTGAGATCTCTGGAAAGGTGCTCTTATCATTGGGCCGGCTAATAAGTCTGGGTCTTAGTGAAGGAACATAGAAGCTGAATTTTTACTGGTACAGTCCTGGCTTGCCTGGGCTTGCCATTATACGAAGCCACTTGATTAACTTGTTGGTCATTGTTTTCTGGTCTTCTAACTTAGTTCAAATATCTTGTCCTAAAAAGGGAACGAGGCAGCTTGGAACTATTAAAAACTCCGGCTGAAAGATCTGATCTTCAAATTGGCAGGTCAGTGGTGAAGTAAAATGTTTGACCTTGCCTTTCCTTTCTACTCCTATGATATCGTAGTTTGTGAGGAGGGTTTTCCTGCAAATGCAAGGAGAAGAGAATAGGCTGCCCCTGTATCTAAAAGAAATTGAATTTGTTTACCCATTACGTCCAGATTTACCTGGGGTTCCTTGGTAGTGATGACCACATTCCTGTACAGGGGCGGCGAGGATGGCCCTGGGCCTCTTCAGTCACATGGTTCCCGGTCCTGAGCTACTAGGTTATTAGCTGGCCGCCCTCCTCTCTGGGCGTGTGGACGGTCAATTCTCAATGCCAGGGATTAGTACCAGTTTCCTTGCACGTGCGGCAGGGGCTTGGGGGCTTTTAGGTAAAGTCCTTTGTCCAATGTCCTACTTTCTTGCATTTGAAGCAAAAACTCAATGTCCCCTTAACCGGAGATGCTTGTCGAGTACCAGAGGCCTGGCCAATTGCGACAGCCATAATCTTGGCTTGTTGTTTTTCTTTATTCTGTTCTCTTTTTCCATCTTCAAGATCTCGAGTGTTATAGACCATGAAGGCCATAGATAGTATTTGGTTAGTCTGTGGCCCCATTTGCAGCTTTTGAAGCTTGCGTTTGATATCAGGGGCTGACTGGCTAATAAAATGCTGACCTAACAAAGCTAACCCTGCAGGGGAAGTGGGGTCTGCATTAGTATACCTCCTAAAGGATTCTTCCAGCTGGCTAAAAAGCTGGCTGGGTTCTCATATTTTTTTTGAGTAATGGTTCTAAGCTTCTCATAGTTTACAGCTTTTATATCCCTTTTTTTCTCTTTCTTTCCTTTCATGAGGGTCTCTAGAAATTTGGCGCATCTAGTTATTCCCTCTTTGGTATTATAATTCCAATCGGGATCAGCTAACAGTATTACCTCTGTTCCAGGGGCATGGCCCTGGGGGTTCCTAGCAAAGGCCTCATCTGCCTCCTGATGGGCCACAGTTAGAATGCAGTCCTTTTCAATGATTGTTACACTACAGAGCCGCAGATGAGCCCAATTGGACTCTGTAGTCTTTAGGGGAACTTAAGGGTGCCCAGCCATAGAGGCACAAATTTGTACCTGACCAAGTCAAGCCGAACAGGCCTCCCATTCACTCATTTGTTCACATACCAGATTAAAACATTGCCTCCCCTCTTTTGGAATGCCCTGACCTATGTCTTCCCCTGCTGGGAAGACCCTGATGTCTCTCCCGCTTGGGAGACGCTGATGTCTTCCCCCTACTTGGGAAGACCTGACCTGTGTCTTCTAACTGAAGGCTAGGAGGTGATCAAGCTCCTCTTCCATCCGCAGATGAGACCTGACTAGGGGACTGAGTCCCGGGGCCTTACCTTATCCTGTAGCCGTTCCTGGTGAGTTGATCCGTCCCTCCTATGAGTCTGGTAGGGGACTCGGCCATCCTGGAAGTCGGGGCACCAGTCCGAAAGAGAACCCGGAATACCATCAGGTGGTGCGCCTCCTCGTTCGTCTCCTAGCCCCTCCATCCCGGCCTGGCCGAGCTACTGGTCCAATGGCTCAAAGGGCTGGCATGGTTGGAATCTTGCTGGGGCCTCCAGAAATGTTGCAGAAACAAGACTGGTGAGAAACCAAGCAGCACTCGGAGAATTGGAGAATTCGGGTTTATTACACTAGCGGTCCCAGAAGAGCTAGCGCAGTGAAGATCTGGGTCCCAAGCTCAGGGGTAACCCTACTTTTATAGGGCTTAACAAGCAAAGGCAATATATCTCTTATCTAGACAGAACAAGCAAAGGGGAGGGTGAGTCTTCAGTTGATCTCAAGGTCACCTGTCCCTTCGCCCTATGTAGCAAGCATATCTACAGATTACAATGTTAGCCATTTGAGTGGAAGATTCCTCTTCAGACATATACTGTTTACTATGTCACCTACAAAAATTTTATCAGAGCATTACAAAAAATAAGCAAAGTGACTCCTTGGCAAGTATCTATGTAAGACTCTAAATTTACTAGGAGAGACTCAAGTATTCCATGTAATTGTTTTGCACAGGAAGAGAGCTTGACCAGTTGTTGTAGACTCTCTATAAACATTAATTGAATAGAATCCCTTACACACAAGTTGGATGCACATGAGAAGCACAGGAAACTTGGTCTTTTTGCTTGTAATTGCAATGAGTAATAACAATTAAATGGAAGCGTTGCATTTTCCTAGCGTATTACACTGAAGATTTTAATTTCCCAAGACAAAAAGAAGGTAGTTTTCTTGTCTATCAGTTCTAAAAATAGAGTGAAATATAAAATATTTTCATATCTAAATGAACTGGCTTAGTAACAATGCTTATTCTAGTTTCAAAGAGTAGAAAACAAGAGCATTATATTATTGCTAAGAGTAGCCTAATTCATGAAAAGACATTATGTTCAGACGCTATTACATTCTTTGGGATTTTAAAGTGAAATCAGAATGTCTTTAGTTTATGTTTGGTTAATAATGGAAAACATTTCCTAAAATTAAAAACTGGAATTCATACTTTATTAAAGGAACTAAGAAAAGTTAGCAGTTTCTCTCACCCTGCCCTATCCAAAACTTTGCGTCCAGATGTTATTTTGTATTTATTTTGCAGTGTTTATTATTGCAGTCCAAGTCATTTATGTTTTAAAGATACATTGGTCAGTTTATTTATAGAGACACAGCTTCTTGAAGTGAAGACAATGTACTTTGGGTGTGGGTTAAAGCTACACAGCACTAGAAAGAATGGATGTGGCTGGTTTTACTCCAGTGCGTTCTCTGTTATGCCTTTCATTTCCTTTCATTATGAGGATGTTGTTTTTTCTTTTCTTTTCGTTTCCTTTCTTTCTTTAATCCTGTCAGGTTTTACATGATTTACCCTGTGACAAAGGATTGAGCTCCTGGAGCTGTTACCCTGACAGGAAATTAAAGAAACAAAGGGCAGAATGGGTGACTGGGTCTTGGTGCATTTATTTTTTATGAGTCGCAAAGCCTTTAATGATAATATATGTATTATAATATATGTATTATAATATATGTATTATAATATATAATATATTTAATATTATATATATATAATGATAATATATATATGATATACACATATCGTATATATATGATATGTATATATATATACACATATATATACATATATATAAATCATATATATATTATCATTAAATAGATATAATTTTTTTTACAATGTGATATGATAATTTCACACCTGTGGTTGCTTAGCAATTATTTCAATATTTGCGACTCATCTGCCTCCCGATTTAGTCATGATGCGTGAATCTTAGCTAATAAAATTAAGAAACAGCAACAGCTCATCTAATCTTTTATATTTCTTCATGATCAGTAAGGAGCATAAAAGAACTTTTTAAAGGGTGTGTTTACTTACAAATCTGGCTTCTGTCAAAGGTGAAATGGGATTTTCCCATGGCACCCAAGATACAGAGCAATTCGTTGTGTCCTGATAGGATTACTGGTGCTTCTCACACCAGGCTTAGTACTGGCTAGTGACAAGGGGTGAGTGCGTCACGAGGTGGCCGTGTTTGTGCAGTAGGACTCCATCAAGGTTGTGGAGTTCTCGAGTACTGATTCTGTCATCCTTTTTTTTTTTTATGTGTTACAAAATAAAATGGTATTAAACTGTAAAGCCACTACAAGAAAGTTCAACAAAGTTCTCATTTTCCTCATTACGGCTACGTCAATGAGGAATGTGGAGGAGCATTTTCTTTGAAAATTGTTTTAGACTATGAAACAGCAATTTTTTTCTTTCAAAGGTTGTTTTTCCTTACCTCTGCTTTGTCGAGTCCCCCAGAGAGTGCTTAGTTTTTCTATTGGGAAATCCAGCCCTGAGTTGGTGAAAGTGCAGGCTGGAGATATTGCAATACAGAAGCTGGGAATGCAGGATCTAGTTAAGGTTGGGGAATTTCTGAGGACAGTTTCGGATTAGGGCTGGTGTGGAGTCTTTATAACCATAATGCAGTATTTTGCAGGAAGACAGAAGCCTCATTGTGCGAAGTACAATGTGTAGCAGATTCCACTTTTGATTCTTTCCCTCTAGTGTTATTTTTCTTTTCACACTTAAAGAAGTGATTTGGGAATCAATTTTGTTCTGAAGTATTCTTCTTTATTCATGTTTAACTTAATAATTGAATTTTGCATAGTGTTGCAACTAACACAAGAGAAAGCAGGACAACATGCTCCTTTTTGTTTGAGGATCTGAAATAATCTTATACCTGGCTACTTCTCCAACTGAAATGCTACTCAAAGGTTTTATTTTTTCAATCCTTTGAAGTACTTCTTGGGTAGCAGGTCAAGACCTTAGTTTTGCTACCTAGTTTAGTAGTTTAGTTATGATTGTTTTTACAGATTTTCCTTCGAACTGATAATTGAATCATGGTATTTCTTTACAAAGTTAGATTCTGTATTTTCTCATTTCCTGTTTTTTTTGGTATCAAAACTTATAAAATTATATAATGAAAGCAGTATGTTTTCTTATAATTTTTACAGACTGAAAAACATTAATATTTGCTATGGGTGCCAGAGTTGGTACAGCAATTCTTACAAAAATAACACAAGGCTTTTAACTGTCCCTAGAGACTTTATAGAAAAATTTTGGGGAATATTTATGTAGCCTATACATATGAAAATACTGTCTAATTGTGAAGGTTATTGGTCCCTCAAAGCACTGTTGCTAGTTAGCTATAAAATAAGGATGACAGAATCTATCGTTTGATTCTTCCTTCCTTTCTTTCTTTCTTCCTTTCTTTCTTCCTTCTTTCCTTCCTTCCTTC